>NC_069499.1:395101225-395336225 GCF_027579735.1 Bombina bombina | reverse complement strand
TAGAAAGCAATGCAGATATTTTACTTCCTACTTCGTTTCTTGTTAACATTACACTGTTTAAAATCATTGTCACTTCATAGCAGTTCTTAAAGACAAAATCGGGCTGGACTATAATCAGTTTGAGGTCGTCAGGATGAGGAATGATGACCTTTGGTGCTCTGACAGCCACATACTAGTGGGGGTAGGGTGTATATTTTTTTTTCCCTCTTGCTTCAAGGACATCCTGGTTCCATCTCCAGGCACTTGTAAACTGATCTCTGGGGGATGAAGGGTGGGGGTGGAAAAGGAATAGGAAAAAGACATAACTGCTGCATGTCTTAACATGATTTTTTTTCCCCATTGCTTATAAACCCTTTCTCCTTGTCACATTTCTGATACTATAAACACGTTTTTCTGTCTCCATCTTTTTAGTCCTTTTTTTTTTTTTTCTGTTTTAACCACAAGGCATTTAGTAAAAACCTTCTTTGTGTATTTCTATGTTTAGGTTGTGGTTGAAAGCTGTTAGATATTGTTTTAATGAATCAGTAAAAACACAATATGTTTTATAGGGGGTAAATATATTTAATCATTGCTCGCTTATTGCCTCTGATCTCAGAGGGAGATCACATTGCGCACTCAGTAAGTTAAAGAAGTGTAGTGAAATGTGGAGTATAGTTGAATCCTGCGCGGATGTTGTTGGATTCTTTCAGCTGTGGCTTTTTGCACGTATCAGTGCTTCTCATATATTAATCTGCAAGGTATTTTCTAATGATGGCTTAAACTCATTTAGTCGCGGCCTATCAGAAATGAAGTTCTAATCCAGATAAATAACAGTAGGTACATAATAGAGATGGCAATAGCAGTTAAACATGTGGGATGTACCCAGCATTATACTTAGTTTGTAAGAACGCCAAGGATCAATTAGTCTGAGGCATTTAATCAAGCAGGGAAAGGTCAGACTACACAAAGTGCTTCTTATCTGAATTGAATTCTGCATTGGGTGAAAACATTATGTTTAACACATTGTAGATGTATTATTTATACACTAGATTATTTTTAGTTTCCTTTTTAAAGTACTTTTGTTATATTTCTGATGCTTGTAAGGGTGTCAAATTTAAATCAAAGCTGGGAAACGGTGACACAACAGTTTAGGTATTTATTAGCGGATATAGAGATGTGCTTGGTATTGGAGTTTTGCATGTAGCCTCCATATATTCTATCTTTTAGAGGTTGGAGTTCAGAAAACTTGAGTATTTTGCATTCTAATTTTTTTTTTTTTTTGGAGTGAACGTTTACATTTTGTGTCTGCTGCTTTGAAGCCTTTGAGATTTTTACACTGTTGGAGAGCTTTGTACTCAGAGGGCTTTCTTCTCTCAATATATCCACAAAGAATGTTCCCTAATGTTCCTACTGTCAGAGGCCTGTCTGCCATGGTATAAATACGTACAAGAAGAGAAATGTTTGTTTCAGACTCTGCTGGAAAATGATTCTTTCAGTAATTGTGCACCAATCCTCTATTTAAATAAGATGGATTTGCTGTCTGCTATACCCTGTTTACTAATCTCTTATTTAGTCGGTCTCATGGGACTAACACTGCTAAACATGTTTGCATTTTCCCTTTCATTGTCTGTTTGAGGGAAATTTTTAAGCAAATTTGCATTCAGCCTAAGCACGATAAGCAAACATTTTTTTTTATTTGTTTGTGGAGATCTGACGCAGCTTTTGTACTTTTGCAGCCTGAGTGTAAAAACTCCATGCAATTTATACTTGAAAGGGTATTACTTTTTAATTAAAAAAATGTTGAGCTGGGTTCTTTTGTGCTGGAAGCTTCTAGAAAAGCATGGGAATGATTAAAAAGATCTGCCAAATATTTTAGACTCCTAGCAATTGGCAGTGTTCCTAGTTTAGATTGCTCAACTTGCTTCGCTTGTACACGTTGAACCAGAGGTCTCAAAAAGGAAAAATAAAACTTTAGCAAATCTGATATTGTACAAAGTATAGATGATTCAGTGTCACATTTCTGTTAAAGCAAACCTATTAAACTGTTTATATAACAGTACGGAATGGGTTTGTTTGTAACATCAAGACAAAGTACATTCTTTATTAACATGGTTTCACTGTTCATAACAATGATCCTGGAGGTAAACCTGTAGAGGCGCTGGTTAGTTATATTTTAACTCCTCTTTCCTTCTTTCTATAGCACATACAATAATTGTGCTTGTTTTTTAATGTCACAATTTTACCTGAAATGATTTCTCAAGCTGTGATTGCTACTTGGCTTCAGGAACATCAAACACAATCGTTTGTCTTATGTAAATGCTTTTTTTGAAGTCAGTGTGTGTGTAGGAATGGGTTGCCTTTACAATACTAAGTTGTTGTTTTTTTTTTAATTGTTTTTTCCTCAGTAATTACGTCTAGAAACCACTTTACTTTCCCACTTTTATTACTTCTTAAGTAGGCTGGGCTGCTGGGAAGAAATGGGAGTTTAAAATCTGGTTCTTCAAAATCGTCTTGCATAGATAGCAATGCTAAGGAGGGTGGTAAAGATTTGTTGTCCTAGAATTAGTAGGTTTTTAAAAATCGTAATAAACATTTTGCATAGGAAGAGCTGCTTGCTTTTATATTTCCATAGTAACTTATCTGTCTGTTGCTACCATGTATTAAAGGGATAGTAAACCCAATATTGTTTTCTTTCATGATTCAGATAGAGCATGTCATTTTAAGCAACTTTTTAATGTACTCCTATTATCAAATTTTTCTTTGTACGCTTTGTATCTTTATTTGAAAAGAAGGAATGTTGAGCTTAGGAGCCGGACCATTTTTGGTTCAGCATCTGGGTAGCTCGTGCTGATTGGTGGGTAAATGTAGCCATCAATCAGCAAGTGCTACCCATGGTCTGAACCAAAAATGGTTCTGTTCTTAAGATTACATTCCTGTGGTTTTTTTTTTCTTTCTTTCAAATAAAGACAGGAGAACAAATACAAAATGATAATAGGAGTAAATTAGAAATTTGCTTAAAATTAAGTTTACAAAGAACACAGAAAGCATACATGATACAAAGTTACACAGTTAAAGGGTCAGTAAACCTCAAAAATAATGTTATATAAATCTGCACATAGTGCAGAATTATATAACATTATATCAGCCAAACTTTATGAAACATAATATTCCCTTTTAATTTTTTTTAAAAAACGGCTGTTTTACAGACCCGCTCTCTGTGCTCTTCTGAGCGGGTCTGTTTGTTTAACACAGCGCATCGGGCCAGCTGTATAGTCACAGCCCGGCCCGACCGCACCATTATACACAATGCAGCTCGCTCCTGCTGTCAGACAGAGCAGGAGCGAGCTGCACTTAGTGTTATGGTGCGGTAGGGCCGGGCTGTGACTATACAGCTGGCCCGATGCGCTGTGTTAAACAAACAGACCCGCTCAGAAGAGCACAGAGAGCGGGTCTGTTAAACAGCCGTTTTTAAAAAAAATTAAAAGGCAATATTATGTTTTATAAAGTTTGGCTGATATAATGTTATATAATTCTGCACTATGTGCAGAATTATATAACATTATTTTTAAGGTTTACTGACACTTTAAAAGACAAAGGCCTAGACAAGGTACAAGTGATGTTGGGAGGATATGTAAAGGGTGAGAATATGGGGCTGAGCCAGTTTAAGACTTTCTAAGCATAGGTAAAACAACAAATCTCTGCCTTGTGCAGCAATATGAATGCTTCGGCCCTCCACCATGATACAATGACACCGCCATTCTTTGGCACACGTGTATGAGTACACATACATACAGACTATCTTGTGGTTAATAGGCTGCTATATGGAGCCCTGTTAGCTGGTAAGTTACTTTGATAACTCTTGTCAGAACAATTCCATGGCGTACGTAAGCTAAATGGGCATCTTAAATCTGTCTAATCAGGACAATTAAGATGACATAAAACTGCTGTCTTGCAATAAATTGACATACTAAACACTAGTCTGTTTTTTTTAAATGCATTGACACTTTGTTTGCTTCCACTGTGTGTTAGTAGCCAAACTCCAAATACCCCTTATTTTGAGGAACCAACCCGGACTTCTTGCTGGAGCAGACAAGTCTAGTCACTGTTACTTTGTTAGAAATGCTAGACACCTGCTGAGGTCAATTAGGAACATATATGTAGCACTGTTTGACTTGTACACTTCCAATTCTCAGAATCCCTAAAATAGATGTGACCTTATAATCGATCAACACTTAAAGGGACAGTCTATTTCAGAATTTGTATTGCTTAAAAAGATAGATAATCCCTTTATTACCCATTCTCCAGTTTTGCATAACCAACACTTATATTTTTTACGTTTGTGGTTACCTTGTATATAAGTCTCTGCAGATTCCCCCTTATTTCAGTTCTTTTGACAGACTTGTATTTTAGCTATTCAGTGCTGCCTCATAAATAATTCCACGGGAGGGAGCACAATGTTATCTATATGGCACACACAAACTAGCACTGTCTGTCTGTGAAAAACTGTCAAAATGCGCAGAGATAAGAGGCAGCCTTCAAGGCTTAGAAATTAGCACATGAGCCTACCTAGATTTAACTTTCATCAAAGAATACTAAGGGAACAAAGCAAATTTGATGATAAAAGTGCATTGGAAAGTTGTTTAAAATTGCATGCCCTATCTGAATCATGAAAGTTTAATTTTGACTAGACTGTCCCTTTTTTAATACCATCCATTTAGGAAAAAGGAAGTGACAACATACATTTGCTATGGGTCCTTAGATATATATAACCCAAGAGATGGGAAGACAAAAGTAAAAAAAAAAATACTTTATCAAGCTTGAAGGATATTAACTTGTAAAAAGAAAAGGCTGTGATGAACATTTGTATTATTATTATTATTATTATTATTATTATTATTATTATTACAATAATGGTTGCATAGAACTATAGGTTTTAACCCCTGAAAAGCTGAGCACGTCTGGTTAGCCAATGACGAGTCATATGTGTGTAGCCACAAATCACCAGCTACCTCCCTGTAATGCTTTGCTGCTTCTGAACATACAAAGGTTACTAAGATAGCAAAGTACATTTGATAACAGAAGTAAATTGAAAAGTCTTAAAGATCACATTCTCTAGTTAAACCATTAAAGTTTTTAATTTGATTTGCATGCCCATTTTAAAGGGTCATATAACTGCATGTAATAGACACTGCTATATAGAAGAATATACACGGATACTGATATAAAATTACAATATATAACCTTTTAAAAACGTTGATGCTCCTAGTTTAGCACTCTTGATGATGATGATGATGATAGGCTGGGACACCCACTGAAAGGGTCTGGGAAAACAAGACGAGCAGACACCATAATCCCTGCATATGAAAAGACCCATTCATTACAAAACCAGGAATCTGTAGACATCAGTCTACATCTAAAACGTTGGGCTTGGTTAGGAGTCTAAAAATCAGCATAATGTTATTTAAAAATAAGCAAAACTATACATTGTTACAGAAACACTACCAGATGGGCTATATAAATGGATCATCTACAAAACATTTATGCAAATAAAAAATCTAGTATTGTCCCTTTAATGTTTTCTGCCAAGGTATCTGATTTATTCAGTTTGTTTCTACTGTGTAATACCATACTGTGTCATACCATGCAACCCCCTTTTATGCACTGTTTCCCTCTTCCCTGTTTTCCTATCTGGACAAGAACCATCCTCTCAATTCCCCAAGCACATATCTGTTTTCTTTTGACCTCTCACTCATTCCACTGAACCTACCTTAGCTGTTTACTTTTGGCACAAGAATCTGGTATTTGTTACCTGACAATTTCCATTTGTTATATTTATTCCATAATATAAAGGCTTTAAGTGATCTGTGTCAGATGCTAATAAACTGTTGATTGAGACTTTTATGAGTCAAGTTTTTCACTTGTTTCATTTAATATGACTTAAATATGTACTAACTTTTATAATCCTATATACTGATCTATTGTCTTACTCAGCATACGATTATGTTTTGAAAATGAAGGATAGTAGTTAGATACCATTTAGTAGAACTTGGTACATTTTCTTTCCTGATTGGTGTATGCAGTTATTTTTCCTATAAAAATACAAAATAAAACCATATTGCTTTGAAATTAACACTTCAAGAGCATCAATCTGTTTTCAGACCACCAACATTTATAATTTGTTGGGGAGAAAAGTTGAGCAAAAACTAGAGAATTCAGACATTTCTTTGTTCTCCATCCTCCCCCCCCCCCCTTTCCTCCTCCACCTCACGCACAAAAAAATATGCAGATTGTTTATCCTCCTTTGTAATAAATATATAATCTTCAAGAAAACCTCCCAGCAATACTGAATGTCATTCACAGGATTTACTAAATTGTCAGAACATGGGCGGAGCTATAACTTCACAATTTACTGGCAGATTATAAGTGGAGCGCAAAATATCGCTTTCGCTAAGGTGGTATTTGAGCTCCACTTTGTAAAACAAGCGCACACAAATAAATTAGCTAGCCATTGTATAGCAAATTACCCACATACTTGAGACTGAAGTGTTGAAATCTTACTAGAGCTGTAGCATATTGTAATGTCTTTTGTCGTTTGGAAGGGAAAAAAGTGCCACATTATTTTTGTTTGTATTTATTTTTTAGAACTTTGTTTTGGTAAATCAGATTCCTTCTGTGTTTGTGGGGATGTTCTGATTTGAGATGAATTTATATAAAGTTTAGCTTTTTTAACCGAAGCTTATTTTGCTGTGCTATATCTTCCTCAGTTTACTCGGAAATACCTTATCTTAGTTCTGTTTTTATTTTCATTGTGCCCTTATGCTCAAAATCCCACCTTACACATACAGACGCCTGTTAGCCAAGTAATGTCAGTCCAGCGATTAACAGAAGTTAGAGACTAAACATAAAAGGGGAAATGTCTATTTAAGTGCTTTTTATGATGCTTTGGTTCATAACTAACTTGTTTTAACCCATTGGCTGCCAGAGAGCTAAACCATTGTTTTAAACGCATTGCTTCTCTTTGTGGCAATTAAGGATAAAAATCCGTCATTAAGGGGGATACAGTATGTCACAATATGTAGCTTTACACAAGCTGGCTAAACTGTTAACAGCTGATAGCGGACTTCTGTGGCCCTTACTTTTACAGGATTTCTTGCACAGCAGGAATAAAGAGAGCCTCCAAGAACTGCTCTTTGCAGATAAGAGAATTGAGCTCATGATGTTTACTATGTCCCTGTTTTACTGCTCACCACAGTCTAACACAGAGAGAAAAAAATGTCAAATTCAAAAGGATTTAGGTCTTTGATTTAAATTTTATAACCGTGTATATTATTCCCCCAGTTAACCCCTTTGTTGACCATACATCCTGCATAATCATTTTGATGATGCAGAGTACCCTGATAATTCCTGGCCTATGATGGACACATTAGAGGTAGATCCAGATGACTTTAACTTCATCTTTAGCCCACTGTGCAAGTGCACCAAACCTGTTTAATAAGGTCTCAAAGGTTTTGTAACAAGCTATGTTTTTATATCTGTGACTTTTATCTTTACCACTAAACACTGTTCTGTTCAATATTTTGCTGTAATATTAGCTGCCGAAGGTCAGTATTGGTGTCAATATGTTACCATGTTAATTCCTGTTTGGCTCTTCAAGAGCAACTACGTTACAAGTCCCTACTGATATAGAGTCGTAGGGAGAGCTGATGAGGTGGTGGTGGTGGGGGGGGGGGGATTGGGGGGGTTGCTTGTAGTTGTAGCCTTGAAAGATATTTCTGACCAACCTGAATTTGTGTGTAAATAAACTGAGGTACTACACACTGAGCTTCCTGTAATGGCCCCCATGGCTCAGAATTTCTTAGCTTCCTTTTGGACATAAAGTCCAGTCATATATTGTCTAGTAAGAGCATGTACAAGAAAGAGAAGTTAATTCTAATAAATGTATGGTAACTGGCACTTTCACTTCTTTGCTAATACTTTTTTTAAATAGAGATGCTTTTAAAACCTTAAAGGGACACGGTACCCACATTTTTCTTTTGTGATTCAGATAGAGCATGACATTTTAAGCAACTTTCTAATTTACTCCTATTATCAAATTTTCTTCATTCTCTTGGTATCTTTACTTGAAATGCAAGAAAGTAAGTTTAGATGCCAGCCCATTTTTGGTGATCAACCTGGGTTGTTCTTGCTGATTGGTGGATAAACTCATCCACCAATAAAAAAGTGCTGTACAGAGTTCTGAATAAAAAAAAAAGCTTAGATGTCTTCTTTTTTAAAATAAAGAGAACGAATAAAAATTGATAATAGGAATAAATTAGAAAGTGGCTTATTCTGAATCATGAAAGAGAGAAAAAATTTGGGTTCAGTGTCTCTTTAATACGCGTTGTAAGTGGAAACATGATTATGATACATTGTAAAGATCTTTTGGACATAAAAAGCTTGCTGGAACTAAAACAAAGGAATGCCATGCATTTTTGTTAATACTGTGCATATGTTCAAAGAAGCAACAGTGCTAACTGCTGTACAAACAAGGGCTATTTTTATAAAGGTAGCAAACACTGCGCATAGCACCTAACATGACAGATGTGCTGATTTAGGCTGTCTCTGTGCTTAAGGGTATAGCCCTGTGCATAGATACACACTTTAAATGTACTTATATGGTATGTTTAATCAAACCGTGACCATGACTCAGTCAGACAGGTATTTGTCTTAGGATTTGCTGCCTGTGGGTGAGGCATGTGAAAATTCCGCATGCACATATAAATCTGCTTATAAACCATGTCTCATGAACTTGTTTATGCAATAGGCAACAGTTTTGCAAATTGTGAGGAAGATATGCAATGCTTGAAAGTGTTTACGTCATACTGTAATTTTCAAATGGATCTTGCATACTTTGTGAGTATTATTATGATTAAAATAAATAAAACGTAAAATCCATTTAATAGTTGAATAATACATATTGCATTGATTTCTATTAAGTATAAGCCACTGGCTAGTGATTTTTTTTTTTTTTTTTTTTTAATTGGAACAATGAAACAGACTGTGTAATATCCCTTTTAATCTTAAAGGAACAGTTTACACCAAAATTGTTATTGTTTAAAAAGATAAAGCCTTTACTACCCATTCTCCAGCTTTGCACAACCAACATTGTTATATTAATATACTTTATAACATTTACACGTCTAAATTTCTGTCTGTTTCTAAGCCACTATAGACAGCCTCTTATCACATGCTTTTTTCATTAGTGTTTCGCTAGTTCATGTGGGCCATATAGATAACAGTGTGCTCTCTCCCGTGGAGTTGTGCAGGACACCACTAATTGGCTAAAATGCAAGTCATTAGATATTAATCATGTGATAAGGGGGTCTGTCAGAAGAGGCTTAGATACAAGGTAATCACAGAGGTATAAAGTATATTAATATAACAGTGTTGACTGTGCAAAACTGGGGAATTGGTAATAAAGGGATTATCTATCTTTTTAGACTGTCCATTTAAATTGTAGAAGGACTTCATGGTATACTGTGCTTCCTTTTACAATTCTGTTAACGTATTTTTCATTTCTAGGAGATTAGGGGCATATTATAAAAAATGGTTTTGTGTTTTAGAAAAATCTGTGAAGAAAAAAAAATATTTTTGTTGCTGGATTTTGTGGATAAATGGTTAAAAGAAAATAGGTCGACAATTACAGATTCTTAAAAAGACAGTAACCGCATAATTCTGCATTATAACATTAACCTAGCGACACCTGTAAAAATAAAAAAAAAATTGACATTTTAAAGATTTAATCCCCAAAAACTTTAAGTACCAGGTTAATGTTTCATAATTCTGCACAAAGTGTACAATTATGTAACATTATTTTTACGCTTACTGTCCCTTTAATGTTTTGTTGTTTGTTTTAAATACAATGTTTTACAGTCTGATTTAAGAATAATCTAATTTTTCTAGCAAGCAACTTGTAGTAATTTTAAAATTATTTGTCTTTTTCTGTAGGTTCTCCATATTACGACAATGTCCGTCCACTTTCTTACCCAGATTCTGATGCTGTGTTGATATGTTTTGACATCAGTCGACCAGAGACTCTTGATAGCGTTCTTAAAAAGGTAAGTTCAGCTGCAGCAGTATTTTATTTGTCTAATTTGTTTCAGAATTAAAGGGACGTGAAACCCAAAATGATCTAGACAAAACTAATTAGGTTTAATGTCCCTTTTTAATAGGGTAGATCACTTAAAGGGACATTAAACACTAAATACATTTAATTAGCATAGTATTGAGGTTATCCCCGTGTCCCTTTAGTCATGGGTGCTGCCACGTTGAAATCTAGCTTTTACTGCATTCCAGTGTTCCTCTTTGCACATGTGCAGCAACTCTCTTTAAGATACCTGCAGTTCCAATATGGCAGCACTACTGATAGGAGATGCAAAAAATGTGTTTAGTGTCCCTTTAAATTATGTTTTAGTTTGCATTTTATTTGTCATTGTCATCACCTTTTTTTAAATTTGTAAGTTGTAAAAGCTTCCTGTGTGTCAGAAACATAGTTTACCCCTGTTATAGTTCTCTTAATTACAGAAATGTATATCTGCTTAGATTAATTGTTAAATATAACAGCTGTAAAGCCGGTCTAGTTTTCTGTTATATTTATATCTGTATGTTTATATAGGATAACTCCCAGTAGACGTTTGTATATCCCAGACATTCCTGAAATCCTTTATTTTTTTTTCTTCCACTATTTCTCTAAACTGTTACTATTGCAAATACTTTCTCTGGTTTTACCAGCCTTTAACCCCTTAAGGACCACAGCACTTTTCCATTTTCTGTCCATTTGGGACCAAGGCTATTTTTACATTTCTGCAGTGTTTGTGTTTAGCTGTAATTTTCCTCTTACTCATTTACTGTACACACACATATTATATACCGTTTTTCTCGCCATTAAATGGACTTTCTAAAGATACCATTATTTTCATCATATCTTATAATTTACTATAAAAATCTTTTTATAAAATATGAGGAAAAAATGGAAAAAAACACACTTTTTCTAACTTTGAACCCCAAAATCTGTTACACATCTACAACCACCAAAAAACACCCATGCTAAATAGTTTCTAAATTTTGTCCTGAGTTTAGAAATACCCAATGTTTACATGTTCTTTGTTTTTTTTTTTTTGCAAGTTATAGGGAAATAAATACAAGTAGCACTTTGCTATTTCCAAACCACTTTTTTTCAAAATTAGCGCTAGTTACATTGGGACACTGATATCTTTAAGGAATACCTAAATATCCCTTGACATGTATATATTTTTTTTTTTTTGACGACATCCCAAAGTATTGATCTAGGCCCATTTTAGTATATTTCATGCAACCATTTCACTACCAAATGAGATCAAATAAAAAAAATTGTTCACTTTTTCACAAATTGTTACACAAACTTTAGGTTTCTCACTGAAATTATTTACAAACAACTTGTGCAATTATGGCATAAATGGTTGTAAATGCTTCTCTGGGATCCCCTTTGTTCAGAAATAGCAGACATATATGGCTTTGGCATTGCTTTTTGGTATTTAGAAGGCCGCTAAATGCCACTGCGCACCACACGTGTATTATGCCCAGCATTGAAGGGGTTAATTAGGGAGCTTGTAGGGTTAATTTTAGCTTTAGTATAATGTAGTAGACAACCCAAAGTATTGATTTTTTGCAAGTTATAGGGAAATAAATACAAGTAGCACTTTGCTATTTCCAAACCACTTTTTTTTCAAAATTAGCGCTAGTTACATTGGGACACTGATATCTTTCAGGAATACCTGAATATCCCTTGACATGTATATATTTTTTTTTTAGACGACATCCCAAAGTATTGATCTAGGCCCATTTTGGTATATTTCATGCCACCATTTCACCGCCAAATGCGAACAAATAAAAAAAAAAAAAAAAAAAAAAGCGTCACATTTTTCACAATTTTAGGTTTCTCACTGAAATTATTTACAAACAGCTTGTGCAATTATGGCATAAATTGTTGTAAAAGCTTCTCTGGGATCCCCTTTGTTCAGAAATAGCAGACATATATGGCTTTGGCTTTGCTTTTTGGTAATTAGAAGGCAGCTAAATGCCGTTACGCACCACACGTGTATAATGCCCAGCATTGAAGGGGTTAATTAGGGAGCTATCAACCTCCCATATGACACATCACACCCTCTGATCCCTCCCAAACAGCTCTCTTCCCTCCCCCACCCCACAATTGTCCCCGCCATCTTAAGTACTGGCAGTAAGTCTGCCAGTACTAAAATAAGAGTTTTTTTGGGGATTTAAAAAAAAAAAAAAACAACAATAATAATTCTGCTCTGTAGGATCCCCCCCCCTCTCTGCCTTATTATGCGCCATATTGGGTACTGGCAGCTTTCTGCCAGTACCCAGTTTGAAATCAAATATGTTTTTTATCCAATTTTATATTTTATTATTTTAAAAATACTATTTTCTGTAGTGTAGCTGCCCCCCCTCAACCCCCAACCTCCCACCCTCCCAGATCGTTAAAATGTTTAATGTTCCCACCCTCTCTCCCACCAAGTACCACAGTTGTTCCATAGTGTAGGTTTCCCACCCCCCCGCGCACCCGCTCCCGTGCAAACGCACGCACTCGATCCCGCCCACCCGCCTCCCTGGATCAGCTCCCACCCACCAACGAACATGGCCATTGATGGCCGATGCAGAGAGGGCCACAGGGTGGCTCTCTCTGCATCGGACGGCTAAAAAATGTTATAGCAGGATGCCTCAATATCGAGGCATCACTGCTATAACAAGAAAGCAGTTGGAAGTGATCAGGATCGCTTCCACTGCTTTCAAAGACCAACGACGTACGGGGTACGTCCTTGGTCATTAACTGCATTTTTTTGCAGGACGTACCCCATACGTCGTTGGTTGTTAAGGGGTTAAAGAAGCATTGTACTGTACTGTAAAATTAGTTTACCCTTAAAGGGATATGAAACACAAATTTGTTTTGTTCATGATTAGCCACCAATAAGCAAGCGCTACCCAGGTGCTGAACCAAAGATGTACTGACTCCTATGCTTACATGCCTGCTTTTTTCAAATAAAGATTCCAAGAGAGTGAAGAAAATTGATATGGTAGTAAATCAGAAAGTTGCTTAAAAAATCGCATGCTCTATCTGAATCATTAAAGTAATTTGGGTTTCATATCCCTTTTAATGTGTTGTCAATTATTTATAAATGACATTGGAAATACAAAAAAAAAAGAGATGTAAACTATGCTTGTATTTTCACAGTATTAGGAGGTGAACATATTCAAGTGATTGCATTAATTCTTCAGTAAATATTCTCACTGTTCTTTACTTTTATTTACAAACATTTACAGTGGAAAGGGGAAATTCAGGAATTTTGTCCTAATACTAAAATGCTGCTCGTTGGCTGCAAGTCTGACCTACGGACGGATCTCTCTACTTTAGTAGAACTATCCAACCACAGGCAAACACCAGTGTCATATGATCAGGTAAAATATTGTTTGCTTTTGTCACATGATTCACAGCTTTAGAGTTTAATTGCTAAAAGTCTCTATTTCGTAGTAAGGTTACATTTAACATAGACCATTACCGTTTACACTGTGTGGTTATGACCACCATGCTGTTTAATTGTTGCTAATGTAGCCTAATTAGTGGGATTATGCAATCCTTAAAATATTAGTAGAGGATTATAATAAGGTGCTTGCTAAATCCCAGAGCGCTTCACAAATCCTAGATTAAGATCATGGCCCTTTCTAGGATTTTAAGCTTTCACCAGTTGTGGGATGGGGGAAAGAAAAATAAACTGGGCGATTCTAGAATATATGCATCGTTTTTTAAAGTTCAAAAGAAGAGTTAGAGGGACAGTACACTGTAAAATTGTTTTTCCATAAATGTATTTTAAATGACTTGTTATACCAACTGCAGGGTATAAAATATTTGAGAAATTGCATTTTCGGGTTTATTTGTGTATATGAAGTAGCTGGTTTTGTGCTTTGAAACCACAGCCTATTACAATGGTTTGAGCTTCAGGTAATATCAGATCTCATTATGTTATCACTTTTATGTACACAGACTTGCTTCCTTATCTTATATATGTCTGGAACACCAAAGCTCAGTACATAGAGAGAACAATGGAATATTATCATTTTATTACTTGACTATCATGCCCCCCACTGAGGGTGTAATCTCTTCTGCTGGCTGTGTTTACTTAGGCTTGTCAATAGCATATACGCCGGTATCAAAACTTTCAGTATAGGTTGGGAAACCACAAGCTAAATCGGCTATTTCAAATGCTGAAATATGAGTAAAGGAGCTATTTGCAACCAGTTTAATACACTCTAGCAGGTAAAAAGGATAATTGGGAATAATTTAAAGGGGAGAAAGTTTTTTGTGAACTGTCCCTTTAAGATGTTATACTGTACTACAGTCGTTAGTGTATTTATATTTCTCATTTAATAACCAGTATAAGAGTTGTCTTCGGCATTTGAAATCTCTGACATTTTTAAAATATCTGAACTGTTGTAGCTATTTTTGTTGCTGAAATATGACTGTTGGAACAATACAAATATCCATCAAAATGTATTGTAAACCATAGTCGTTCTATTAAAGGAATTGTTTTAAATGGGTTTTTTTCTTCTGGGATTTGAAAGTATAAGTAATTGTCTGAGTTTTTAATTCTTTAACAGCTGAACAATTCATGATCTTGTGTTTTTGTTTTTTGTTTTTTTCTCATAGGGTGCAAATATGGCCAAACAAATTGGCGCAGCCACCTACATAGAGTGCTCATCTCTTCAGTCTGAAAACAGTGTGAGAGACATTTTTCACGTTGCAACGCTGGCATGCGTAAATAAAACTAACAAAAACCTAAAAAGGAACAAAACTCAAAGAACAACTAAAAGAATTTCGCACATGCCCAGTAGACCAGAACTGACCACAGTAGCTACGGATTTGCGAAAGGACAAAGCAAAAAGTTGTAGTATAATGTGAAGTGTCTAGGCTGATTTATTTTTTTTCCTTAATGGCAAGTCGTCTTAAAGACTTAATGAAGGGCACTATCTAAGTTCTGTTGGTAATCCAATACTGTTAAGGATATACGTCACCTTCAGTTTGGCATCTTTAGGATTCAGCATATAAGAGTGGAGTAAAATGATGTGTTTTTTAAATGTAAGCTGGAAGAAAAGCCAAAAAAAAATTGATTGGAATGTGTAGAAGAATGAAAAGCAATGTGGGGTAAATGACCATCCTAAATGATACTAGGATGGATAATAGATATATTTGGTTGGTTGACCGACAGGTCATACTGAAAGGACGAGCTTAGTCTGCTTATTAAGTCCAACACCTGTATCTGCATTCTGGAATATTATCATTTTATTTGCTAAATACAACCTTGTGTATCCCTCAAAACTGGAGTTTTTTTTAAAAGAAAAAACAAACCATTGGATGCTCGGACGAAATGCGCTGTTAAATAATTTCTTGGACGTTCTACAAGTTCTTTCACAATGGATGTCAAAAACTACATTCTTGAGAGATATTGGTGGCTTTTATATTTGTACACAGTCCTTGCACAGCAAAATAGAACAGATAGTTCATAGTTACGGTACTTTTTTGGTTACCTAGGTTATGTGATTATTATTTTTTTTTTGTGTATATGTATATATTTTTTTTCTTTAAAATGTTTTATTATTTAAAGAGAAGTTAAAACAGGCAAATACCTTGAAATGCAAACTTCTTTCCATTTTCAATTAAGTTCTAAAGGTGCTAGCTATATTTTCCATGGAGTGTCAGTTGATTTAAGAGTATTACAATCCCAAAGAGGATTAGCTGGGAAAATCTGTTTTGTTTTCTTTGAGATCTGATGTGTAGCGTACATCAGTGCTTGCTAAGATCAATTAACCAAGATTTGCAATGACCATTTTCTAAGTTTAGCACTTGAAACTCAAACAAAAGTCTTTGAGATTTTGCTTTAACTAGTTTAAAGGGACAGTCAACACCAGAATTTTTGTTCTTTAAAAAGAAAGATAATACCTTTATTACCCATTCCCCAGTTTTGCATAACCAACACTTTTATGGAAATACACTTTTTACCTCTAATTACCTTGTATCTAAGCCTCTGCAAACTGCCCCCTTATTTCAGTTCTTTTGACAGACTTGCATCTTAGCCAATCAGTGCTGGCTACATGGTAATTTCACGTGCATGAGCTCAATGTTATCTATATGAAACACATGAACTAATGCCCTCTAGAGGCCAAAGTCATTCAGATTAGAGGCAGACTTCAATGTCTAAGAAATTGGCATATGCACCTCCTAGAATTAGCTTTCAACTAAGAATACGAATAGAACAAAGCAAAATTGGTGATAAAAGTAAATTGAAAAGTTGTTTAAAATTACATTCCCTATTTAAATCATAAGGGTTTTTTTTTTTGTACTTGACTGTCTCTTTAAAATGAAAGTTGCTGTGGCCTGTTGTATATCTACTAATATGTATTGTGAATAGTTTCTCATCGTTCTTCCATTTGTTTACATAGTATGAATTGGAATTTCTAATCACACAAATATGTAAGAGGAATATTTTTGTCGCTTTTTTTTTTTTAAATCCATTTAGTAGTGCAAGAGTTCTAAAAATTGCGTTTCAAATACTGCTCGAAGATCCAACTAAATTGGCTTAAATCGCACTCCTCCAGCCAAGGCGTATCTTGCTAACTTGCTTGTTAAAGCGAGCATTCTTTCCATTGACTGCTTCTTTTTTGAAGCTTTATATTTTTCCTATTAAACTGTGGTGTTAGGTGATTATGACAGTCTGTTCTCTATGCCCAGCACTTTGTCATCTCTAAGGCAAGAATTTCCATTCCAAACCACTTTACACCAATACAGATAGTTACCACTGCAATGTGCTTTGAGTAATGCAACTTTGTGCTTTGGACAGTATTACAGACCTAACTGGCAAGTGCTTTCCTATATTTAAATATTGTACCAACAAAATACGTTATAACTGTCTTAAAGCTGAACTCCTTTCTTGTTTGAATGTCAGTCACTTTGTATGTTTGTTTTTGTAAATGTTTCTGCTGTATTTATTAAACATTTTTTTTTCTTTACATAATAAAAGCTTAATTCAGGTTTATGAATGTTTTTTTGGTATGATTATTTTCAGAAGTAAACCATGCTTGGTTTCACACTATAAAGACATATTTTACACTGTCCTGGTATCTTTAAAGGGACATTGCACAGTGTGATTATAGTAAAAAGAAAATACCTTTTGCAATGTTCTTTTTAAATATTTGTGTACCCTTTTCCAGTAATGTAACTGAAATGTTTTCTAAATTCCATTGATTTAATAGGGGCTGTCATGTTGATTAGAGAATACCTACGTTTGAACATGGTGGTGCCCATTACCTTAAAAAAATTAAACCTTTACTTTTATATCTTCAATACAATATTCACAAGATTGATTCACAAGAAAAGTGACAATCTTCAACACTTAAAGGGACACTAAAGTCAAAATTAAACTTTTATGATTCAGATAGAACATTCAGTTTTAAGAGACTTTCCAAATTACTTTTACAATAAAATTCGCAAAGTCTTTTTATATACACACTTAGCTCCTCCTGAGCATGTGCACAAGTTCATAGGGTATACATATTCTTGTCTGTGACTGGCTGATGGCTGTCACATGATTCAGTGGACCTGTAAATGGAGAAAAGATCATTTCAGAAAAAACTACTACTAAGTAAGTGATATTACATTATCTTTACATTAGGTACTTGTTAATTATGTCATTCTACTGTATCTAGTGGTCCTTTAACTACAAACAAACAAAAAAAACCCTCAAATTTCTAGTCACTGAGGGAGGATGCCCACAGAAGTAGCTAAAGGGACATGAAACACAATTTTGATTTCATGATTTAGGTAGAGCATGCTATTTTTTTTTTTAAATGGCTTTCTAATTTACTTCTTTTGTCAAATGTTCTTTTGTTATCTTTTTTTGAAAAGCAGGGAAGTAAGCTCAGGAGTGTGCACGTGTCTGGTGCTCTATATGGCAGCAATTTTACAAGAATGTTATCAATTTCCAAGAGAAAAACACTAGAGTGCTGCCCTATTTCCTCCCATATAGTGCTTCAGACACCTACCTAGGTATCTCTTCAACTAAAGCCAATGGGAGCAAAGCACGTTTCATAATAGAAGTAAATTGGAAACATTTTAAAAATTGTATGCTCTGTCTGAATCACAAAAGAAAATATTTGGGTTTCATATTTCAAAGTTACAACCTGAAAAACAGGGTTAAAGGGATATACTAAACCCATTTTTTTTTCTTTCATATTTCAGACAGAGCACTTTCTAATTTACTCATTATCAATTTTTCTCTTGGTATTTTTATTTGAAAAAGCAATAATGTAAGCTTAATAGCCGGCCCATTTTCGGTTCAGAACCCTGGGTAGCGCTTGCTGAATGGTGGCTACATTTAGCCACCAATCAGCAAGCGCTACCCAGGTTTGAACCAAAAATGGTCCGGCTCTTATGCTTTACATTCCTGTTTTTTTCAAATAAAGAAAACAAAGAAAAATTGCTAATAGGAGTAAATAAGAAAGTTGTTTAAAATTGCATGCTCTGTCTAAATCATGAAAGGAAAAATTTGGGTTTAGTGTCTATTTAACATTGAACAGTCTGGTAAAATTTAACTATAGCTGCACAGTAATAAGTAGAGATGATACCAAAGGCATTAAAGTGTATTAGACCGCTTTCTTGATTAATTCCATATATGGTTACTATCGTGGCCGACTGACATTTGACTGAATAACAGTCCGACAGACAAGTGGCTGTCAGATAACAGTTCGGCCACGAGATAGATTGATTAAATAAATTTGATGGATAGATAAATTCAATAAATTCCATAGATAGATCATTTCCCAGACAGAGAATTACAAGACGTGCAGGCTAGGGACCCATGGTTGGGTTCGCAGAGGCATTTGCAGCGCCTGAAGCTCTTATTAGAACAGAGCACTCTGGAGCGTATCTGCCCTCAGCCGAACTCTAAACATGTTTCGGAATTCTGTCCGTTGGACAAAATACTGTCGGCTAAATGTCCGTCAGCATTTTGTCAGAGCACAGGTTACTATACTTACTATGGCCTGATAATGTTAGTATTTTTTTTACCTTAAACAGTCACACATCCATATCATGTTGTAGGGACCTAATAATTTTTGTTTACCCACCCTAAATAAAAAAAATATGCAAGCACCCATCACAGAAATATATTTATTAATATTAAAAGATATTTATAATGTCTTTCGTAACTGTGATACTTTTTTTCCTCAGTGCACGATTCCCACGATTCTTCACAGTGCACAGCACTACATTGATTCCTTATGTGTGAGGCATAAAAGGGGATTTCTGTTAAAGGGACAGTCTAGTCAAAAATAAACTTTCATGATTCAGATAGGACATGTAATTTTAAACAACTTTACAATTTACTTTTATCATCAATTTTGCTTTGTTCTCTTGGTATTCTTAGTTGAATGTTAAACCTAGGTAGGCTCATATGCTAATTTCTTAGCACTTGAAGGCCACCTCCTATCAGAATGCATTTTTACATTTTTTTTTTTCTCCACTAGAAGGCATTAGTTCACGTATGCAATATAGATAACATTGTGCTCACGAACATGGAGTTACCTAGGAGCCAGCACTGATTAGCTAAAATGCAAATCTGTCAAAAGAACTAAAATAAGGGGGCAGTCTGCAGAGGCTTAAATACAAGGTAATCACAGAGGTAAAAAGCGTAATAATATAAATGTGTTAGTTATACAAAACTGGGGAATGGGTAAAAAAGGGATTATCTATTTAAATAATACAAATTATGGTGTTGACTGCCCCTTATAACTGTGTATATGTGCAAGGGGGGCATCATGGACTGCAAAAGATCAATATAGTGTTTCCTGTATGTGTGTGCGTGTAAGCTCTAGTGTGCGTTCTCAAACTATTTTATAGTAGTCTCTGACTTCCTGCTACAGTTTGCCTCCTGAGTACCTGATTATACTAACCCGTGTGCAAGCTCCAGTATGCTCCCTCAGTGCCAGTTTACAGTAATCCCTGATTAAGCGTATATCTTCAGTGCCAGCTACAGTATGCCCTCTGAGACCAGTTTACAGTAATCTCTAAATGTGCCAGGTTACAGTAATGCCTCTGCGTGACAGTTACAGTGTGCTTTCTCAGTACCAGATTACAGTAATGCCTGTGTGTGACAGTTACAGTGTGCTTTCTCAGTACCATATTACAGTAATGCCTGTGTGTGACAGTTACAGTGTGCTTTCTCAGTACCAGATTACAGTAATGCCTGTGTGTGACAGTTAGTGTGCTTTCTCAGTACCAGATTACAGTAATGCCTGTGTGTGACAGTTACAGTGTGCTTTCTCAGTACCAGATTACAGTAATGCCTGTGTGTGACAGTTACAGTGTGCTTTCTCAGTACCAGATTACAGTAATGCCTGTGTGTGACAGTTAGTGTGCTTTCTCAGTACCAGATTACAGTAATGCCTGTGTGTGACAGTTACAGTGTGCTTTCTCAGTACCAGATTACAGTAATGCCTGTGTGTGACAGTTACAGTGTGCTTTCTCAGTACCAGATTACAGTAATGCCTGTGTGTGACAGTTAGTGTGCTTTCTCAGTACCAGATTACAGTAATGCCTGTGTGTGACAGTTACAGTGTGCTTTCTCAGTACCAGATTACAGTAATGCCTGTGTGTGACAGTTACAGTGTGCTTTCTCAGTACCAGATTACAGTAATGCCTGTGTGTGACAGTTAGTGTGTTTTCTCAGTAACAGATTACAGTAATGCCTGTGTGTGACAGTTACAGTGTGCTTTCTCAGTACCAGATTACAGTAATGCCTGTGTGTGACAGTTACAGTGTGCTTTCTCAGTACCAGATTACAGTAATGCCTGTGTGTGACAGTTAGTGTGTTTTCTCAGTAACAGATTACAGTAATGCCTGTGTGTGACAGTTACAGTGTGCTTTCTCAGTACCAGATTACAGTAATGCCTGTGTGTGACAGTTACAGTGTGCTTTCTCAGTACCAGATTACAGTATTGCTTGTGTGTGACAGTTACAGTGTGCTTTCTCAGTACCATATTACAGTAATGCTTGTGTGTGACAGTTACAGTGTTCTTTCTCAGTACCAGATTACAGTAATGCCTGTGTGTGACAGTTACAGTGTGCTTTCTCAGTACCAGATTACAGTAATGCCTGTGTGTGACAGTTACAGTGTGCTTTCTCAGTACCAGATTACAGTAATGCCTGTGCGTGACAGTTACAGTGTGCTTTCTCAGTACCAGGTTACAGTAATGCCTGTGTGTGACAGTTACAGTGTGCTTTCTCAGTACCAGATTACAGTAATGCCTGTGTGTGACAGTTACAGTGTGCTTTCTCAGTACCAGATTACAGTAATGCCTGTGTGTGACAGTTACAGTGTGCTTTCTCAGTACCAGATTACAGTAATGCCTGTGTGTGACAGTTACAGTGTGCTTTCTCAGTACCAGATTACAGTAATGCCTGTGCATGACAGTTACAGTGTGCTTTCTCAGTACCAGATTACAGTAATGCCTGTGTGTGACAGTTACAGTGTGCTTTCTCAGTACCAGATTACAGTAATGCCTGTGTGTGACAGTTACAGTGTGCTTTCTCAGTACCAGATTACAGTATTGCTTGTGTGTGACAGTTACTGTGTGCTTTCTCAGTACCAGATTACAGTAATGCCTGTGTGTGACAGTTACAGTGTGTTTTCTCAGTACCAGATTACAGTAATGCCTGTGTGTGACAGTTACAGTGTGGTTTCTCAGTACCAGATTACAGTAATGCCTGTGTGTGACAGTTACAGTGTGCTTTCTCAGTACCAGATTACAGTAATGCCTGTGTGTGACAGCTACAGTGTGCTTTCTCTGTACCAGATTACAGTAATGCCTGTGTGTGACAGTTAGTGTGCTTTCTCAGTACCAGATTACAGTAATGCCTGTGTGTGACAGTGCGCTTTCTCAGTACCAGATTACAGTAATGCCTGTGTGTGACAGTGCGCTTTCTCAGTACCAGATTACAGTAATGCTATATATTGGCAGTTAAAATAGTTTATTTAGCCTTTGGTATCCCCACCCATCCTGAATGTTTTTGGCCTCCAGGCCAAGCTGTTTTAACAGCCAGTAGAAGAAATTACACTCCTAGTGGGTTATAGAAGAGATAAGGTAATACAATCTTAATTTTATACTCTGCATTTGGTAAAAAAGTTATTGGAAACACATTAAGGGAAAAACAGTTTTATAGTATACTGTCCCTTTAACTGAAGTCCTTTCAATTTGATGACTTATAATGTTTAACAATAAAGGATTTTTACAAATGGTCTAGTGGAAATAGAAGATGTATATATTATCCAGTACCATTTGCTTATAATGAGAGATTTGATAATAAATTTATAACAGCCACCGCAGGTTAGCTAAAGTATCAATTTATTCTCAATAGGTAAGCTGAATGGTAACTAAAGCATTGTAAAAAAACACCCAAAAATACCCTTAGTATGTGTAAACTCTTATATATATATATATATATATATATATATATATATATATATATATATATATATATATATATATATATATATATATATATATAATGTATAGATAGATAAACAGACACAGAGACAGATTGATAGATAGATGTATACCTCAACCTTTTTGTGTTGCGACAATTCATAGTTAGTTAAAGGACCATTAAACTTAAAGGGACATGAAACCCAAATTTTTTCTTTCATGATTTAGATAGAGCATGCAATTTTAAACAACTTTCTAATTTACTTCTATTATCTAATTTGCTTCATTCTCTTGATATACTTTGCTGAAAAGCATATCTAGATAGGCTCTGTAGCTGCTGATTGGTTGCTGCACATAGGTGCCTTGTGTGATTGGCTCCCCCATGTGCATTGCTATTTCTTCAACAATGGATATATAAAGAATTAAGCAAATTAGATAATAGAAGTAAATTGGAATGTTGTTTAAAATTGTATTCTCTACTTGAATCATGAAATACATTTTTTGGGTTTAGTGTCCCTTTAACATTTCAACAATGCATAAAGGGCCATATTACAAGTGGAGCAATATCTTAAGGTGCACCCGTAAAGGGGCAAATTTGCCCCTTTATGGGCGCACGTTAAATAACCAGTCATTATAAGTGGCTGGTTAATGTGACTGCGAGCTCATGGTTTTACTTTGCGCTAGAAATCATTCATCAGAGATCAGATCTGGTTAATAAAAAAAGTTGCCTTAATTGCCCCCCAAATAAAGTGGTCGGTAGAGTAACATTAAATAAAAATATGAGTATCTTTATAGTTATAAGGGTTTAAAGTGAGGGGATGTGGGGTGTCAATGAGGGACTGTGTTTTCACTAGAAATAAATATGTATATGTTATACACAGATATATTTATCTGCTAATATGTGTAAATACACATATAAACACATAAATATATATATGTATATAACATATACTTATATATTTATTTATTGCTGCGCAATTTGCCCCCTGTACTGCTCTAGGTGTATTGCTGTGTCTATCGGCATAAGAACGAGGCTCCCATTGAAGCCTATGGAAACACACACTCATTTGACTTCCAGGCAATGCGGACGTGTGGTCTCGTTCGCATTGCACCACACTTGTATTACCAGCGCACATTTACATGCACTGGTATTACTGAGTGAAGCACAAATATCGTATTAAACAAATATGTTCTACTACTAATGTTCTAGATGTGCAGTACTGTACAATGCTGTAGAGTAGTACTGCACAAACACATGCCTTCACTGAAACCCCCAGCAAACTACAGCACCAGTCATGGTATATCCAGTAACACCAATTTGCAATACTTATTACTGATGTTCTATGGTTATTGTATCTAAATACAGTACTATACTGTACTGTTTTATATTTTCAGTAACATTTATTTGCAGTACAGGTATATGATTAGCCTTCAAACGTTTGGACATGAGTGACTTTGTAATATGTACTGTATATCAGACTTCTGAAGTACTGTACTGTAGTGTATACAGTATGCAATTTTGACTTATGACCAAATAACTTATGGTGTATCCATAACACAGAACAGATTAGCACTCCAGTTTCCAGTGGAAATTGCCTGGGGTGCAACAGAAAATATGCACAGTAATAAGAGAGAGTGCACTCACTAGGACTTCCTCAGACATACAGAAAAACAGAATAACTTACCCTAACACCAAACACCCAGTTAAATGTGTAACCGCCATCACACACGTTCTCCTGAGTAGGGTGCCAACCCTTGGTGATGTCACCATCTCAAGCAACGTGGGATTTCGGTCCTAAAACATAAAAGTGACAAAATACAAATTAACCCAAAGCATATATCAATTTAAACAATATATCGTACTGTTACAATGTAAATTGTGTCATAGAACAAACATGTCAAATGGAAATCAAAGTACATGTAAAGCCGTAATGGAACCCGCATCCGTGCACCAGCCAATCAGAATAGACCGGACATCATGGAAATAGACAACAAACTCGCTTGGCCAATAGTAACTGCCAAATATCAAGCGACTGCCACAACAACAGGAATAATCGAGAGTGGCTTTTAAAGGTTGACTCTATATAAAAATATGTTTAAAGGCATTACCTAACTTGCAATACCGATAATATACACACAGCCGTTGACAGACGTTCACTAATACTTCTGTTGCTGTGGCACTCGCTCAATATTTGGCAGTTTCTATTGGCCAAACGAGTTTGTTGTCAAATATCGCCACAACAACAGGACTATTCTGATTGGCTGCTACACATATTTATTGATAGCCTTTGGTTACTTTTATTACTGTGCTGATCGTGAAATACTTTTTTGTTATTCTGATTGACAGTCTGTTTTACCTCTATGTATACTGTATATGCTTATATGCACGACCCTATTTGCAATGCCGTTTTTATATATATATAGTCAGCCTTTGACAGCCACTGTCGATTATTCCTGTTGCTGTGGCACTCGCTCGATATTTGGCAGTTACTATTGGCCAAGCAAGTTTGTTGTCTATTTCCATGACGACGGGTCTATTCTGGTTGGCTGGTACACGGATGCCGGTTGAGTTACGCCTTTACATGTACTTTGATTTCCATTTGACATGTTTGTTCTATGACAAAATTTACATTGTAACAGTACGATATATTGTTTAAATTGATATATGCTTTGGGTTAATTTGTTTTTTGTCACTTTTATGTTTTAGGACCAAAATCCCACATTGCTTGAGATGGTGAAGTCACCAAGGGCTGACGTCCTACTCAGGAGAGCGTGTGTGATGGTGGTTATACATTTAACTGGGTGTTTAGTGTTAGAGTAAGTTATTCTGTTTTTCTGTATGTCTGAGGAAGGGGCTAAACCCCTGAATACGTTCACTTCTATGGAATAAATTTTGTTTACAAGTCCTGGTGAGTGCACTCTCTCTTACTACTATATATATATATATATATATATAACACAGGAATGGACCGCACTCACAGACTGGACTGGGTACACATCCTAAGCCACAGCAAACTCCACAGCCCTGAACACTGACAGACAGCTGCAAAGTTCCCAGCAACCCAGGTAGTTAACCCCAGAGCAGCCTGGGTGACAGGACCACAGGAAAGCATTACAAAAATTATCAACACAACACACAGAAAACCTGGCACTCGCCAACAGATTCACAGTAATGTTTAAAAGCAAAACTGGGGGAAGTCAGTTACATTTGGCGCCAAAGGATCAAGCCCAGGACCACAACAAGGTCTCCCCCTTCCTAGGACCCTAAACCAGCACCCACACAATGCATACTTCCAAACAAACCAACTGGGAACCTCTCAGGGTGACACAGGCTTTTGTAACCTCCCCTATGTAAATACAAAACACAGGAATGGACCGCACTCACAGACTGGACTGGGTACACATCCTAAGCCACAGCAAACTCCACAGCCCTGAACACTGACAGACAGCTGCAAAGTTCCCAGCAACCCAGGCAGTTAACCCCAGAGCAGCCTGGGTGACAGGACCGCAGGGAAGCATTACAAACATTATTAACACAACACACAGAAAACCTGGCACTCGCCAGCAGATTCACAGTAATGTTTTAAAACAAAACTGGGGGAAGTCAGTATATACAGTCATAGGCAAAAATATTGGTACCCCTGCATTTCAGATAATGCTTCACTTTGCCCCAGAAAATTGTTGCAATTACAAATGTTTAGGCATTCTCATGTTTATTTATTTTGTTTGTATTGGTATGACACCAAAAAAAAGTGGGGGGAAAAAAGACAAATCTAACACATCCCATGCAAAACTCCAAAAATGGACTGGACAAAATTATTGGCACCCTCAATTTAATATTTGGTATCACACCCCTTGGAAAATATAAGTGAAATCAATTGCTTCCTGTAACCATCAATGAGTTTATTACACCTCTCTACTGGAATTTTGGACCACTCTTCTTTTGCCAACTGAACCAGGTCTTTCAGATTGGAAGGGTTCCTTTTCCCAACTGCTGTTTTGAGATCTCTCCACAGGTGCTCTATGACAGGGTTCTTCAAACAACATGTTTACTGGGTCACGACCTGTGTGTGTGTGGTAGGAGAGTGTGTGTGGTGTGTTGTGTGTGTGTTGTATGAAAGTGTGTGTGGTGTTTGTGTGTTGTATTAGATTGTGTGTGGAGTATGTGTGTGTTGCATGAGAGTGTGTGGTGTGTGTGGGTTGTATGAGAGTTTGTGAGGTGTGTGTTGTATGAGTGTGTGTGGTGTGTGTGTGTGTTGTATGAGAGTGTGTGTGTTGTATGAGAGTGTGTGTGGTGTGTGTGTATTGTATTAGTGTGCATGGTGTGTGGATTGTATAAGAGTGTGTGATGTGTGTGTGTTGTATGAGAGTGTGTGATGTGTGTTCTATTACCTTTTACAACACTTTCAAGTTTGACTACAATGAGGAATATTGTACACACACATTGTAGTCACTTTGCCAAAAATTGTAGCTATCTGGTTGCATAATACTTTACTGCTCCTTAACTCATCCGCTGCCTCTGAGGCTGCAGACATCAATCCGCCCAATCTCATATGATCGGGTTGATTGACACCCCTGATAGCGGCCGTGAATCTGCAGGGGGCGGCATTGCACAAGCAGTTCACCAGAATGTTAAATACTGACAGCATATGCTGTTGGCATTTAGCGATGTCGGACGGACATGATCCGTCCGACAGTTAGTAAATCGGCCCCCAAGGATACAAATAGGGTCGCGAAGGTATATAGTATCATTGCACTGGGTCTTGGGAAAAAAAAGTTTGAAGAACCCTGCTCTATGGAATTGAGATTTGGGGGTCAATTTATCAAAGCGTCAACTGATAGTATGCTTGAATTCCACATCGTATTTGTCGCGAGATTGGTCCGCCGTAGTTATCAAAGCGTCAAGATCGGCAAATGTTGAAATTTGTGACATAAAATACGATCCCTCGATCTGAATCCGACGCAGATCGATGCTTGCATCATTACAGATGTTTCGAATTAACATTCGACTCTATTTGACACTTTTCCCAATTTATCAAACATTTAACAGGTACACTCGCGTGTATTCCGACGCAGCGTACCTAGTTTTCAATCCGCCACCCTTAAGTTTTCAGATGCTATAGAACTCAATGGGAGTCTGAAAACACAGAAAGCTTATGTTCGATGCTGCAAGAGAATGAGGCATATGACATAATAAAAGTAAATTAGAAACTCTATTAAAATTGTATACCCTTTCTAAATCAAACAATATTATTGCTCTACATTTGGTGCACTAGTAGATATAGGGATAAAAATGAAAGACATTACTTCTTATGGATTATGCTACAAATTTGTCTCTCATTACAACGCAATGGGACAATATTTCTATAAATTTGTTGAAAAGTTTTGCCAAAAACTTGTCACACTAATAAATATAGAGATAAAAATGAAATAAATACACAACATAATATAGCTAACTTCCTTTTAATTTTTTGTGAAAAATCTATGTGCACCATGTTTCAGCCATGTAATACAAGTCCCACTCTCCACTTCACCCAAAATTTGATGCAACACTTTTTCTCACCAATTATGACGCAAACTCCTAAACAACCCACACACTAGTGAATTTTTCAACCACTTTTGATTGGAATATGCATAATAACATGATTTATGACATCAGCCAATCTGATTCAAATATACATTTTAAACTATCACTAACGAATCAAAATGTTCGATACTTGTGTCATTGATCACTCATCAGAACTTGTAAGTGCCATTTGTTACATTCAGCTAGATTACGAGTTTTGAGCGCTATAGGGAAATTAACGAACGCAACATTTTCGGTTTATTTCACCTCCCTATAGCGCTGCTATTACAGGTTTTAAAAAAGCAGGCGATATGGTTGCGTTGAGCTCCATACCGCACCGAAATCAAGCGCTGCTTTGACGTGCTCATGCACGATTTCCCCATCGATGGGGAAAGCCGGCAAAAAAAAGCCTAACACCTGCGATCACGGAAACAAAAGCTTCGTAACGCAGCCCCATTGATGTCTATGGGGAAAGAAAAAGTTACGTTTAAACCTAACACCCTAACATAAACCCCGAGTCTAAACACCCCTAATCTGCTGCCCCTAACATTGCCACCATCTACATTACAGTTATTAACCGCTAATCTGCCGCCCCCGATATCGCTGCCACCTACATATAGTTATTAACCCCTAATCTGCCGCCCCCAATATTGCCGTCACCTACATACAGTTATTAACCTCTAATCTGATGCCCCTAACATCGCCGCCACCTACATTACAGATATTAACCCCTAATCTGCAGCCCCCAATGTCGCCGTCACTATACTAAAGTTATTAACCCCTAAACCTAACCCTAACGTAAGCCTAAATCTAACCCTAACCCTAACATAACCTAAACCCTAATACCCCCTAACTTCAATATAATTAAAATAAATCTAAATAAACCTTACTATTATTAACTAAATAATTTCTATTTATAACTAAATACATAATTACCTGTAAAAAAAAACTAAGCTAGCTACAATATAACTAATAGTTATATTGTAGCTATCTTAGGTTTTATTTTTATTTCACAGGTAAGTTTGTATTTTAACTAGGTAGACTAGTTAGTAAATAGTTATTAACTATTTACTAGCTACCTAGTTAAAATAAATACAAACTTACCTGTGAAATAAAAATAAAACCTAAGCTAGCTACAATATTACATTTAGTTATATTGTTATATTGTAGCTATCTTAGGGGTTTTTTACTGGTAAGTTTGTATTTAGTTTTAAATAGAAATTATTTAGTTAATAATTGTAAGGTTTATTTAGATTTATTTTAATTATATTGAAGTTAGGGGGTGTTAGGCTTAGGGTTACATTAGGGTTAGGGTTACGTTAGGGTTAGGATTAAGGGTTAATATATTTATGTAGAGTTAGTGATGTGGGAGGTCAGAGGTTAAGGGACTAATACATTTTTTTTTTTTTTATATTTTTATTAGTTTTTTGTAATAAAAGAGTGATAGATACAACTGTACGAGACAATCGTACATCAAATGCAAATACATCAGGACATAAACGTAAGCAATACAGTCATGACGTAAATACCTATTAAAGGGGTGTCAGTGTTCCAACAGGACGTAGAATAACATCGAGGGGGGGGGTGGAGGAGGGAGGGGAGGTAGGGGGAAAAGGGAGGGGAATATGCTAAGGTGACTTTAGAGGAGGGGGAAGGGTCATGGAAGAAGCCAGTTCAGATATACAAGGGTGAGGCCAGGCCTTCTACCGATGTGGTTGGGGGTGAACTTTCGCCTAGGTGTCGAAGCTGGGGAGCCAGAGGGTGTCAAACCTATTTTTCCAATCGGACCATACCAGTTCGAAGAAATCAGTCCTACCAGAGGCATAATAAATGCTCTTCTCCATAGAGTACATGTAAGCCATAGTGGATATAATATCCGACCAGGCTGGGGGGAGGGATCTTTTCCAAGATCTCGCTATATTAAGTTTAACAGCCGACAGGAGGTAAATACTAAGCGAACCATAATGTTTGGGTAATTTGCATGTGCCTAAATGGAACAGAGCCGTCTCGGGTGTTCTGGGTAGGCTGATACCTAAGCTGGTTAGTGTAGAAAAACATTTGTTCCAGATAGGTTTGAGTCTGGGGCAGCTCCACCAAATGTGGATCATGTCCCCTATATGTGAGCAGTCTCTCCAACAGGTGGGGGAGGCTCCAGGGAAGATTTTCGCGAGTCTAGCTGGGACGTAGTACCAATGCGTGAGTACCTTAATGTAGGTTTCAAGGATGGTAATGCAATGGAGGGTTTTCTTCGTCAATAAGAGCGTGCGTTGCCACTCTGTGAGGGGTTTCGTGAAGTCTAACTTCCGTTCCCATTTCAGAATATGTTGGGCTTTGTCAGCTGGGACAACACCTTCCATAAGGGTATAGTGTAAGGATAGTGGTTTGCCCAGCCTGAGCCCCTGTTGCCATTGAGCTTCCCAGATGGTGAGCTGTCGAGGCAAAGAGGGTTTGAAACCCCACCAAGACAAGAAGCTAGTAACTCTTGAGTATTCAAACTTCATATACAGGGGTGTGGACGGAGAGACATCAAGTTGGTTAAAGGGGGAGAAGGTTGTATGAGGCGAGGTAGACCAAAGGTCCACCACCCTCGTGACACCCAGCCTAGCCCAGGCATTCAGGTGTGAATCCGGTAAACCGGACAGAAGGCCGGCTACGGAAGTAATTGGGGACGGGTGAGGGGCTACCTTAGGATTATGCCTTAGGCGGTCCCAGGCAGACATGCATTCCCTGATAATCGGGTTAGAGGCACCTAGGTTCCTTCTACAATGGGGTGGCGTCCATATTAGGTCCCTTAGGGCAAGGTTGTGTGGTAGGGAGGCTTGTTCAATTGTCCTCCATTTGCAATCTGATTCCTTAACTCCCCATTGGGAGATATGGGTGAGCATAGCGGCATCGGCATACCTAAAAATAGAGGGAGAAGCAACACCGCCGTGCATTCTAGGGTATTGCAGAACGTTATGGGCAACTCTAGGGGGCTTACCCTGCCAGATGTATTTAGTACAGGTGCTCTGGAACTGTACGAGAAGGGTTCTGGGTACCCTAATTGGGAGACAGCGAAGGGCGTACGTGAGTTTAGGAAGGTAGCTCATCTTTAGGGCCGCTATGCGCCCTAACCAGGATACACATTTGAAGTTCCATCGTAAAGGCAGAGACCGAAGCTCGGTCAAGAGGGGTTTGAAGTTATCTTCAATAATTTGGGGGAGAGAATTGGATAGTTTAACACCAAGGTGAGAGATATACTTATGGCTAGGGATAAACATATTTTTCGCATAGGTTTTTGGAGATCTCCTCGGGGAACCCAGAGGTGAATAATTCAGATTTCGAGTGATTTAATTTATAGTACGACATGGTACTAAATGTTTCCAGGAGGAACAGGAGTCTCGGGATCTCTCTCAAAGGTCTGGAAAAGAATAGGGTGGTATCATCTGCGAATAGGGCTACTTTGTGAACCGTACCGTGTAGGGTGATTCCCGAAATCTCTTTATCTGTCCTAATAGCCGCGGCCAAAGGCTCCATTGCTAGCGCAAACAGAATCGGGGAGAGGGGGCAATCCTGTCGGGTGCCATTGGAGATAGAGAAGGGAGTGGGGTCAAACCCCAATCCTCTCACTGAGGCTACTGGGGAGGAATATAAGGCCTTAATTGCTAATATAATTTGCGTAGGGAACTGGAAGTTCTCTAAGACCCGCCAGAGGTACTCCCATCTGACGCGGTCAAAGGCCTTCTCAGCATCAAGAGAAAGCACCGCAAGTGGTCTATTCATTCTCTTGGCTTCTAGGAGGATGTCAAGGAGCCTCCTGGTGTTGTCTGGGCCCTCTCTCCCTGGTATGAACCCAACTTGGTCCGGGTCAATAAGTGTTGATAGCAACTTTGCTAACTGGTTAGCTAAGATTTTGGCATAAATCTTAACGTCAGTATTGATGAGCGAAATGGGTCGGTAATTAGCGCAGAGGGTAGGGTCTTTATTGGGTTTGGGAATGGTAATGATGGAGGCCTCAAGGAATTCCTTATCGAATTTCCCTGTGGACATTGCCTTATTGAAGAATCTGGTAAGCATAGGGGTGAGTTCTTCTAGGTATGTCTTGTAGAAAATGGCCGTAAAGCCGTCCGGCCCGGGACTTCAGCTTTTTAATGACCAACTTAACCTCTTGGCTAGTAATCGGGGTGTCAATACACTCTTTGTGGGTTTCGTCAAGGGTGGGAAGTTTGAGGGAGTGAAGGAATGAACTAATGTTTTCCGAGGGGGCTTTCCCGGGTGTCGCAGCGTCGCCTATATTGTAGAGCTCAGAGTAGAACTTATGGAACTGTCAGCCTATCTGGGAGGGGAGTCAAAAGGATTGTGTGCCCTGTTTGAGTTCGTGAATACGGGTGGCACCTGCACGTTGCCTGATTTTGTTGGCAAGTAAAGAATCTGCTTTATTGCCTTTAGAATACAGGAGGTGTTTCAAACGGAGGAGATTAGATTGTGTCTTACGAAATTCCAACTGGCAGATGTGCCGCCTAAGGTCTTCCACCTCAGATTTGCAGGCTATCGGATTCGAGGTCCGTCGTTGGGTTTCAAGAACCCGTAGTCTACAGTGTGCTTGGGATAGGGAGAGGCCCGCTTGTCTCCTGAGGTGAGCCTGCTTGCGGATGAAGAGGCCTTGGAGGGTAGCCTTAAACGCTCCCCATATCGTGTTCTGGGGTATCATTAGTCTGGAGGGTGAAACAAATCTCCTTCCTGATCTCCTCCCTAAATGGGACATCCGAGAGGAGATGGTGCGGCAGTCTCCATGGGGCCCTGGCCTTGGTAGTGTGACTAGAGTCTATGTCTAGGGTGAAAAGGTCATGATCTGACCACGGGCAGGAATGAATGCTCACGGAGCGGACCAAATCTAGGTCTGTGGGGTGGCAAAAAAAGTAATCTAACCTAGAGTATGTAGCGTGTGGATGGGAGAAGTGAGTCTTGTCTAGAGGGTGCAGGGACCTCCAAATATCAAAATAAGTAAACTGGCACATAAGTTCCCTGAATCTACGACAGGTGGGATCGTGGCTGGAGGGGAGTCTCTTAGAGGGGCTGGTTTTCCTATCTATCTTCTCATCCCATACCATATTCAGGTCACCGGCGAGGATTACCCTGCCCTGTTTAACTTTTTCCACATGTAGGAGATCTTTCCTGAGGTACCTAGGTTGGAGTGAGTTCGGAAGATAGACCGAGACCAGAGTGTATGTGACATGGTCCAGATTACATATAAGAATTAGGTATCTGGCCTGAGGGTCTCTGAATATAAAGAGTCGCTCGTAAGCCACTCTTTTGTGTATTAGGATGGCTACCCCTCTGGCTTTTTTAGTGAAGGAAGCCGCCTCGAATACTGGGTAATCCCTAGATGTGTGGAGGGGGGAGTCCGCTAGTAGGTGCGTCTCCTGGAGGAAGGCTACATCCGCTCCATGATGGCGGAGGGACCGGGAGAGAAGGCATCTCTTGCCCACAGTATTAAGGCCTCTAACATTATGGGTGAGGAACCTAAGGGAGGCCATTTAGAAATCTTGAGAGAGGGTGGAGGGAAGGTTGGGGGACAAAGATTGGGTGGGGGGGGATGGGGGATAGGGGGAAGCAAGTGGAAGTAGTCCACCTATGTGGGGCCCTGGAATGGGCACCAGAAATTGGGGGGGAGTTAACCTTGCCTGAGAGGCAGAGGGACTAGTGCAAGTAGCCCCGCTCTACTGTAAGAAGAGAACAAAGTAACTAAATAAACATATAAATACTCAAACTCTAACCAGAGCTAGTTACGATAGCATTAAACATGTAAACAAATAACAGCGTATGAAAATGACATTGGTATTGAAATGTAATTCAACATCCTCAAGTGGGTGAGGCTTGAAGCCTCAGAGTGTGGTCAGGGGGGTTGAGTTTTGGTCGCTTTGGTCTCTGTTCTTTAATGGACCATTCTGGAGCTGTGACCCTCAATCTGGAGTGGATCTCCTGCTGGTTGTCGGGGGCAGCTTGGAGGCCCCAGTTAGCTAATAAAGTGCCTCCCATGGAGGGTGAAGAGACTGTGTGGGTTTGATTATCCTTGGTCACGATCAGTTTAGTGGGAATCCCCACCTTTATTTGATCCCTGCTTTCCTCAGCTGAGTAGTAATTGGGGCGTAGAGCTTTCGCTGTTGTAAGGTATGTGAGGAGAGGTCGGGTAGGAGTTGGATATCTTTGAGATTATCGGGTAAAGTGGGTTTGCTGTATGCTGCTTGCATCAACCGGTCTTTGAAGGTAAAGTGGTGGAAGCAGACGACCACATCTCTCGGCCTGTCTGATGATACTGAACATGGCCGGAGAGCCCTGTGGGCCCTTTCTATAGCATGGATGTTGCCCTCCAATGGGCCTAAGTATGCGGTGAACAAATATATGAGATACTCCTGTAAGCCACCTGTGTTTACCGTCTCAGGAATGCCTCTAAACCTGATATTGTTCCTCCTAGCTCTGTCCTCCACATCCGCTAGTTTCAGCTCAAGTTGGGAAATTTGTTCCACCAGATTTTCCGCGTAGGCTAGGAGATTCGAGTTGTCAGTAGCCAGATCGTCTTGTTGTCGTTCGAGAGAGTCAACTCTATCACCTATTTCCTGAATTTCCTTTTTAAGTTCAGCAGAACTTCTCTGGATCTCAGTGGTGATAGATTTGGTCTGGGCTGTGAGGAGTTTCTGTAGAGTGTTTTCAGTAATGTAATGATTGAGATGTGCGACAGACTGAGAGCTTGACTGAGAACCCTCATCTTGAGATTCGGGATCACTAATATCCTTGTTTACTGAGGGAGGCTTCTTGCGTGGTTGAGAAAAATGGTCAAGAACAGTCTGCTTTGAGGTCGCTTGGGACTTTTTTCTAGCTGAGTGTGACATATTTGGTGATGTAGGGAGACCAATGAATGGATCGGTAGGGTGTAAAGGAGGCCCGCCCTGACCACTTACACTCAGAGGAGTCGTTAAACCCCTGGACTAATCACATAGACAAAGAGGATAACTAGATTGGCACATAAATTAGGCTTCAACACCTAGTTAAAACATTAGCGATAAATGTTACACTGTAAGAGCGGGGCCAGCACAGTCCTCGGTATGAATTACACCTGGTACATAATATTAAACCTTTACATTAATGATAGAGGAGGCCCAGCAAGTGGACCGTGTGCTGGTGATTGCGGCGGTTCCCAAGAGCCCCCACGCGCCTCAGGGAAGGAGGATACGACCAGAAGGAAGGGGAAAAGGAGAGTGGAAGTGACCAGCCCAGACGAGCTGGGCCGGAAAGGGGGAAGCACGAGAGGGACCAAGGCAGCCAATCTCGTTCGGCGAGACTAAGAAATATACCTCTATAAACACAGTACAGGATAAATGGTAAATAACATACACTGATATTGGTTCACTATTGGATATTAAAGGCCCTGCGGGCGGATACTGAAAATTGGGGGGTCACAGACTTAAGCAAGGGAGAGTCTTAGGCGGATGCACCTAAGGTGTGTATATTATCAGTTTAGTATCTAATATCTCTGCTGCAGGGGGCACCTAAAAAAAAAAAGAAGTATGGTTAGGTAGACAATAAGATAGAATAATACTCCACTTTGGGGTGTAGGCCCAAAGACACAGGTGCTGACGCAGCAGCCAGAAATTGCAAATTAAATGGTCAGACTATTGCAAAAAAATAAAGTCCACAAAGGATGGTAGCAGTAGCGGTTTACGCAGCATCTGTGCCCCTGAGGCAGGGGGACAGAACTCAAGAGTACCCACTAAAGGTTATTAGGTTGTGGTATATGAAGTAAGTTTATAAGTCTGAGGAGGGTGAGGTAAGTATTGGTAATTCTGCCTGCTAGATAATGTAGAGAGGGCAAGGTCCACAGTTAGTGAGGGTCCAGCTGGGACCTGTGGCAAGCATTCAAAGGTAGGTGGAGCAAGTATGGAGTAAGCCCAAGGTCAATCCAGATGTACAATACACAACAGGGTGCTAAGCTCCACTTCCCTATTCCCCTGTTAGGGCACCAGGGAGTACACAGAGGGATCTGTTCACTGGGTATAGAGATATAAGGGGCTCCTATATGCAGGTGTGATTTTTAGCAGCTCTATGTATCTGCTGCGGTATATGGGTACTAGAAGCTCCAAAGTCCCAGGGAGGTAGGTGTAAATAGGCTCTTGATTAAGTAGAAGGAGCTGCTCAAAACAAAAATCTCCCCTGTACTCCTAAAGGTATGTATAATAGTGCAGGCTATACGATGTCTTAGCCTGCATAGATAGAGTCACTGCAGGATAGTGATGGCTGAGGGGGGGGGGGGGATTCAAGCCCTATAGGTCCTGTGATGCTGCAGATGGGCCTGTGGAGGTTAGATGTAATAGGACAATAGGCCCTTTAAACAAAGTGGTGGAGTCTACACTGATTCTTGTATAGCCGCAGGGCAAGCAGGAGGAGGGCTAGAGGGCTAGGCAAGCAGCTAATCATTATAACCCCCAGGCAACAAGAGGCTAAGAAGGGGTTAACTCACCTACCCTCCGTGTTTATCTGAGGCAGTTCAGGTCCGGAATCCGACGTCACCAATGCCGCCACCTCACAAGTGTACACCCGTTCAGGGACACAGCAGGTCCGGAAGGCTGGAGGCTGGTGGGGCCACAGGCGGTAAGTGAAATTAGGCTCTGGGAACCCTCTGGGCAGGCCGCGCCACTACAGAGGATGGCGGATCTTCGCGCCCTAATCCTTTTAGGCGCGCAAGGTCCCAGGGTGTCCGGGCAGTGTAAAGGGGCTCACAGGACCTAGGTCAGGCTATGTCACACCAGGGGTGACCATCCACAGAGCTGGGCAAGTGGTCCGTGAGCGAGGCACTCCTCCAGTAAGGCGGCACCAGGGTCAATGCGGTGGGTAAGGTAGTACAGCTTGGTCTCCAGTCCTGGATGCAAGTAGCTAGCCAGTCCTCTGGTGAATAGGGTGGCGTTACTCCTCTGCTCCGGAGCGGATCCCCGACCCTCCGGAGCAAGCGGGAGGCGCTGTGTTAGGAAGGGACTTCAGTTGAAGTACAGTCAGGTCGGTAGCGCTCCAACATTGCAGAGAAGCCCCTAATTTTTACATGTAGGGTTAGAGGGTAATATAAAAAGTCTGAGTGTGTCCAGGTATTCTCAGAAGTAGGTATTAATACCCCCAATTGTGGTCAATTAACGGTCCTAAATGCAGGAGCTCTCCTTAGGCATGTCTGGCTCTGATGGCAGCTAACTCCGCCCCCCTAATAATTTATTTTAGTATATTTTGTTGTTGGGGGCTTGCGGTTTAGTGGTTAATAGGTTTATTATAGCGGCGGTGTGGGTGGGTGACAGATTAGGGGTTAATACATTTTTTTAGTGTTTGCGATGCGGGAGGGCCTCGGTTTAGGGGTTAATAGGTAGTTTATGGGTGTTTAGTGTACTTTGTAGCAGTTTAGTTATGAGTCTTATGTTACAGATTTGTAACATAAAACTCATAACTACTGACTTTAGATGGCGGTACGGGTCTTGTCAGTATAGGGTGTACCGCTCACTTTTTGGCCTCCCAGGCAAACTCGTAATACCAGCGCTATGGGAGTCCCATTGAAAAAGGACTTTTTTAAAAATGCGGCACTGATGTTGCGTGACGGCCAAAAATGTGTTTGGTGCACCTATAGCTACAAGACTTGTAATAGTGGCGTTAGGGAAAAAGCAGTGTTATGAAGCATAATGATGCTTTTTCAGTCATAACGCAAAACTCGTAATCTAGCTGATTGTGTATTATACTTTAAAAGTATGTATATGTGAATTTAGAATTAAAGATAAACATTGATGCTGACATTAGGACACACAGTGTAATATTTTAGACAAGGATTTTAAAATTCAAATTGATGTTTGATTCAATATAATCTTAAACGGATAGCTCAAATGGATAGCCCACCTAACATTAAACTGTCATGATTCAGATACAGCAGAAATTAAAATCCCCTCTTTACTGTCATGCTGTTTTCAGTGTATTTCTTCCTTCTCTTGCATTTCTTTTTCAGTAACAAATGTCATCTTATATGCCAGCCCATTTTCTAACACATGGAAAGGGGTGTTTTTTAAAACTAGATTGCAATCAGGAGGGGTAACACAGGTACAGAGAGAAAACTGTCCCAGCTCTTAAAATATCCATTGATTGCAAATAAATACATACGATACCCTGTACATGTTATATTTGCAATTATTCCTGCTCAGAATAATAATAAATTTACACTATATACATATAGTGGTATAAATAAACACAGAGATATGAAAGACAACATTGTCTAGAACAAAAAAATGAATTTAGGGACATGTAAATATGTTTGCAAAAGATTTCTGATATATACAAGCATGTGCAATGATATATGTACAAATTATAGCATTAATATTCATTTATAAAAAAAACATGAGATAAAAGCATATCATGACTTCTAGAAATACAAATACACATACATTTTTGTGAAAGTATCATATACTGTAACAGATTTTTCTGTATAACAAATAAATATAAAAATAACTTTCTATGGCCTAGATTTGGAGTTTGGCGGTAAAAGGGCTGTTAACGCTCCGCGGGCTTTTTTCTGGCCGCACCATAAAATTAACTCTGGTATCGAGAGTTCAAACAAATGCTGCGTTAGGCTCCAAAAAAGGAGCGTAGAGCATTTTACCGCAAATGCAACTCTCGATACCAGAGTTGCTTACGGACACGGCCAGCCTCAAAAACGTGCTCGTGCACGATTCTCCCATAGAAAACAATGGGGCTGTTTGAGCTGAAAAAAAACCTAACACCTGCAAAAAAGCAGCGTTCAGCTCCTAACGCAGCCCCATTGTTTGCTATGGGGAAACACTTCCTACGTCTGCACCTAACACTCTAACATGTACCCCGAGTCTAAACACCCCTACCCTTACACGTATTAACCCCTAATCTGCCGCCCCCGCTATCGCTGACCCTGCATTATATTATTAACCCCTAATCTTCCGCTCCGTACACCGCCGCAACTTACATTATCCCTATGTACCCCTAATCTGCTGCCCCTAACACCGCCGACCCCTATGTTATATTTATTAACCCCTAATCTGCCCCCCACAACGTCGCCGACACCTACCTACACATATTAACCCCTAATCTGCCGAGCGGACCTGAGCGCTACTATAATAAAGTTATTAACCCCTAATCCGCCTCACTAACCCTATCATAAATAGTATTAACCCCTAATCTGCCCTCCCTAACATCGCCGACACCTACCTTCAATTATTAACCCCTAATCTTCCAATCGGAGCTCACCGCTATTCTAATAAATGTATTAACCCCTAAAGCTAAGTCTAACCCTAACACTAACACCCCCCTAAGTTAAATATAATTTACATCTAACGAAATAAATTAACTCTTATTAAATAAATGATTCCTATTTAAAGCTAAATACTTACCTGTAAAATAAATCCTAATATAGCTACAATATAAATTATAATTATATTATAGCTATTTTAGGATTAATATTTATTTTACAGGCAATTTTGTATTTATTTTAACCAGGTACAATAGCTATTAAATAGTTAAGAACTATTTAATAGCTACCTAGTTAAAATAATAACAAATTTACCTGTAAAATAAATCCTAACCTAAGTTACAAATAAACCTAACACTACCCTAGCTGATGAGTGGCAAAACCACGAAACAGCTGTCCTGGGATTGGTCTAAATCACTGTACTAACCCTAGCTAAGCATAAAAGCTGTGTAAAGCAGCAGTGCTATGGCATAAAGGGAAGCCTGTCTTAAATAGCAGGCTAAAAGTAAAAAGGTGAGTCATTGTGAACCTCATTTGCATATCTTACCCAGATTCCTTTGCTGCATTGGAAACAGTGTAGTCAGAGAGTTTCTAGGTTTAAAGCAAGTCTTCTGACTTGTTTAGATTTGTAAATGGTTTACACAATGAGTTATTTTCTCTCTCTCTCTCTCTCTCTCTCTCTCTCTCTCTCTCTCTCTCTATATATATATATATATATATATATATATACATATTCCCCTGTGCAGTCCATCCAATAAAGATGTTTGATTGACGCGCATTTATCTTGAATGCTTAAGAAGAATTACAGCTGAACAACACAACACTGCTATAGAGCAATAGCCAATTTTCATTGTAATTTCCTTCACTAATCAGTTTAAAAGAAATATATGAAGAAATATCCTAGCAAGCACTACTTGATTTGTGCAACAAAATGTGTGGTCTACCTTTTGAACTGTTCTTGTTGGTTATCTTACGTGGGTAGTGCCACAAATAATGCACACATAAGGATAGCTAATCACCTTTCATCTATTAGATCAGCATTAAGCTCTGGAAGGTCATACTATCATCATTTATCATGCTCCCCCTCCTAGATGTGGGGGTGATAGGGCAAGGCTTCTATTCCAATGAGAATCTTACTGTATTTATGAACTTGTCAAATTAATTCCAAAGGGCATAAATGCCAGGGGCCAAGTCGAGCGGGAACGCATGGGAACAGAGTTCCTGCATTATTTTTGCAGGAGGAACTAAGTTCCCTCTGGACAGAAAACAGAAACACTTCAGTAAACACTGCTGCTGGTGGTGGGAGGAGCTGGAGCACAGCCTGGTTAGAGGAATAGTGAGATCCTCTAGTAATGGGCAGTAACACTCCCTACAATACACTAAATGCAAGCCTGTCAGTAGCCCTGCTGTGTGATCACCCAACACTGTGTGTAACACATGGGGCACACATTTCTGTGTAGATTGCTCTGGCATTATTTAGCTCCCCTCAGCAGAAAAAGGACTTTTGCACCTTAAGTGGGTGAGACTCTGTGACAAAGGAGGATTCTCAGGCCCAAAGGCAACCATTCAACCATTCATTGAATTTATTTTGCTTTCATTAACCAAAGTGTATAGATTATATACATATAAATACAGTGTGTGTATATATATATATTTATATATATATTTATATATATATATATATATATATATAAAACAATATTAATTGTGAGGGAGTTGGAAGTCTTGGTGAGTTCCCACACTTTTTTTGTAGGACTTGACCCCCTGATAAATGTATACAAAGAAAAAATGAGGATTCACAGGAACTATAACCAAAAGTGGTTTATTCAAGCAGCAAAAGTGAAGCACTATTCAGTGTACAAGGCAGGTGCAAAGGATCTGATGCGTTTTGAGGATGCTCAGATGTGCTTCATCAGAGATCTCTGATGAAACGCATCTGAGCATGCGCGAAACGCATCAGATCATTTGCACCTGCCTTGTACACTGAATAGTGCTTCACATTTGCTGTTTGAATAAACCACGTTTGGTTATAGTTCCTGTGAATCCTCATTTTTTCTTTGTATACGTCAATGCCAGAGCTTGCCTAGAGGACTGGAACCTTGCATTGGGCACCCAGCCCTTTCCCAGTGGTGGCATCTCTCCGATGCATTCCCCTGTCTCATGTGAGTACCTACCTTCACCTGCTGTGCCTTCCTGACGTCATCAACAGGAGGAGCCTGGCCGCAGCACCCTATTATGTTATAATCAGGATCCATCCAGTTGTGGATTGGTACTATATATATATATATATATATATATATTCACACACACACACACGCACACACAATTGTATATATAATTATGTTGTCCTTTCTGCAATAGTGATGTAATACATTGTGATTTACATCTCAAAGCTCCATGTATTTATATTTATATTTTGCAATGAATTGAATCTTTCTTGTGAGTATTTTCTATTTGTTAGCTATATTGACTGAAACATAATACACTATTGTGATTTTCATTCTTTCGATATTAATACTTCAAGCTTGAAGTTGCTTCCTGAGGAATAAGGTGCTGCCATTCTAAAAACGCAACATGATGTTTATAGTAGTTCCTCTCTTTGCAACTTTGTGACTCACTGCTCAGCAGAGATAAAATAAATTGCAATGGAACAGATCTTACAAGTTGCATGACCATCTTTCTCTGACCACCTCCTCTCTCCTGTCACAACAGAATCCAGGATTCAGGCAATAAACATTTAGAGAAATTTAGTAAAAAATCTGTTAAAGGGACAGTCTACTCCAACATTTGTATTGTTTAAAAAGATACATAATCCCTATATTACTCATTCCACAGTTTTGCATAACGAACACTGTTATATTAATACACGCTTTACCTCTGTGATTACCTTGTTTTGAAGTCTCTGCGGACTGCCCCTTATCTAAGTTCTTTTGACAGACTGGCATTTTATCCAATCAGTGCTGACTCACAAATAGTGAGCACAATGTTATCTATATGGCACACATGAATTAGCAATAACTTTGAAAAAAATTTCAAAATGCACTGAGATAAGAGGCAGTCTTCAATGGCTTAGAAATTAGCAAATGAGCCTACCTAGATTTAGTTTTCAACAACAGCAGGTAACACTCTTTATAGAGATTAGTTGCATAGAATTATAAAGAAACTGGTTAAGCTACACATTTTGATGAAGCATGTTAAGTTAGAAAGGTTGGAGAGACCTGTTATTGAATTTAGCACAGTGTATATATTTCTGTCTACATGTATATATAGCTTTGTGATGCTTCAGTAATAGGGTTGCCAGGTGTGCAGTTTTCAACTGGACAGTCTAGTATTTTAGCAGGCTGTCCAGTAAAATCTTTACAAAAATGTTCAGTATTTTTAAGTTCATGAGTATTATCTACATCTAATAGGCCTCATATGACTAACACATTTCAAATATGGAGCAGAAAGAAGTGAGATGCAGTCAAAAGGGTCAAATCACTTTTGTTTACGTGTGTTACTGGCAACCAAAGAGGTAATATCATTAATTTGTATGTTACTGGCAGGCAATTGTGGGTTCAAGAGTACAGCTGGCAACCGTATTCAGTAAGCCTGTTTAATGGCACATATCTGTTAACGCGTTGTTCATTTCATGCTGCGGAAGCATATATTTTTGTTTTGCTAGAATCTGTAAAAAATGCCAGTCCATTAATTGAAAACCACAATTGTGGTTATTAATTTCAAATGGTCAGTTTGTAAAAAATAAAATTGTTATTATAAGATAAATACCATAATATATAGAATATGATTTATGCAGTTTATAAACAGCAAAAGTTTTCAGGATAAAGATAATATACTACTTTTTCATTAGACAATTAGAGGCTTTCCACAACAGCCTGCTTTGTTTGATAGTTCCAGTGAACGGTTTAGTCAGTTCTGACCCATGGAATGCAGCTTGTCCTTGTAAGCACTCTGTTGACCTCCATACCAAGACTCTGGAGGATTTATTGATTTACTTTCTAGCTGAGTCACCCTATTGAGCACTGCAAATTCATGTCCTTTCCAAGATCATGGATTTTACAATTACTTTTAGACATATATTTTTCTCTGATAGTTTTAATAAGCAGTGTCTTAAAGGTTTAACTAAGACTTTTAATTCTAAGAAAGCAAAATTCAACGATTTAAGGAAATCGTTAAATAACATAAATTGGGACAAAATATTCTCTAATAAAAATACAGAGGATAAATGGATAACATTTAAAAACGTTTGTTAAATAAATAAACATATCAACAAATAACATATAGTTATAAAAATAAAAAGAAGGCTATTCACTGCATAACGCTATTTGAAGTATATTTCAAACTTCTATCCCATTGGTACTATGTACCTACTAGATTAGCGAAGATGTTCCCGAGTGCGTCTCCCGAGTGTTGGAGGAAATGCGGACACAGAGGTAATGCGCTGCATATCTGGCGGGAGTGCCCCGTGATTCAGCCTCTGTGGCGGCAATGCTTTGCATTTCTCTCTCGTATTGGAATTTCCCTCTCTAGGTCACCCGCTCCAGCCCTCCTGCACCTACACCTTCATGCTTTACCCAAAGACCAAGCATACATTTCCATATACCTATTTACGACCATGCTATAGCCTGTTCATGGAAAAAGGAGTCATCCCGTAGCTGGGCCATGGTTTGCAACACCATGGCATATATATATATATACCATGGAGAAGGACATATTTTATAAATTAAATAATTCTGACTTATTTGAATTGGTATGGTCAGACTGGAAGGAACATTATGACACTGACTGGAAGCCTAATGTAACCTCTAGTGATACTTAATTTGAGACCTGGTCTCTGTGGACAATAAGGACCCACACAAATTGACCTAGTTCAAATATCAAGCACCCCCCCCATCCTCCTTGTTCCCCCCCCTCTCCTTTTCTCCCCCTCCTAACCTTTATGCTCCCCCCTTCTCTTCCCATACATATATATTTATGTGAGCTTGAGAGGGACTGTAAACCCTCTCCTTGTTTTCAATTTACCTTTAAACTCCTCTACCTGAAATCCATGTGACTATGTTTGGGCCCTCTATGCGAAGTCTCGTGGAAGGCCCTAACAACCCGAGTAATTTTCCTTTCCACCCCACCTAATTAGACCGAGATATAATAGGGACACCAGTCTATGATGTGCAAAATTTACCCCCAAGTATTTACGCTATTTACTGTATGCCTAGTGGATTTTGAGTAACTCAATATTGTTTACTTGTATGTAACATTGTCTTGTTACTGAAATGCTCATTTAAACCCTGTATTGTGATTTTATTATCTTTAATAAAATATTTAAAACTCAAAAAAAAAAAAAAAGAAAAGATAATTAATTAACAGCAAAGAAAAAAAAAATCCAAGCCAATGTGGCTAAATAAAAATGTGTTAAGAGAAATTAGGAAAAAACATACCATATTTATAAGGAATATAACAAAGCATGCAAAAAAGCAATCAAATTAAACAAAATTGAAAATGAAAAATTAATTGCAAAGGATTTTAAACCTAAACCTAAAAGGTTCTTTAAGTACATAAATAGCAAAACATCTAAGAAGGACAATATATGTACATTAAAATGCATGGAGGGTAGCATGGTTAACAGTGACAGGGAGAAGGTGAGAAGCTGAGGTACTAAACCCGTTTTTTTCTTCTGTATATACAAGAGAGGAACCAATGGACAATACTTTGGAACAAACTAGAATATGCCAGCCCATACCATTAACTGGGTTATGTATGGCGGATATCAGGAAAAAAATGGATAATATTAAGGTAAATGAAACTCCAGGCCCAGACAGAATACACCCAAGGGTGTTATGGGAACTTAGCACTGTTATAGACAAACCTCTAGTCTTAATTTTTCAAGACTCATTATCCTCATGGTACCCTACGATTTGCATAAAGCTGATGTGGTGCCACTCTTCAAAAAGGGAACCAGGGGAAGCTATAGACCAGTCAGTCTGACATCAATAGTGGGGAAGATATTTGAAGGAATTATATTGATGAGCACATTCGTGTAAACAAGATTATGAGTTCATCAACATGGTTTTATGAGAAATAGATCATGCCAAACTATCTAATTAGATTTTATGAGGAAGTAAGTAAACATATAGATAAAGGGGAATCAGTTGATGTGATATATAGATTTTGCAAAGGCATTTGATACAGTGCCACATGAGAGATTAATGCACAAAATTAAGGGACTGGGAATAGCTGAAAATGTTTGCTCAAGGATAAATAACTGGATAAAAGATAGGGAGCAACGAGTAGTAGTGAATGAATCATACTCATATTGGACAAAGGTAATCAGTGGAGTCCCCCAGGGATCAGTACTGGGCCCTGTTCTTTTTAATATTTTTTATAAATGACTTGGAACAAGGATTACATAGCGACATCTCTATTTTTGCAGATGATACTAAGTTAAGTAAGGACATTGGGTCAGAGCAAGATGAACTTTCGTTACAAAGGGATCTGCAAAAATTAGAAGTATGGGCAGGTAAATGGAAAATGAGATTTAATACGGGAAAATGCAAGGTTCTACATTTTGAAAGTAAAAATAAGCAGGCAACGTATTATTTAAATGTGACAAGACTTAGCCAAACAGAGGAGGAAAGGGATTTGGGAGTAGTAATAGATAACAAGCTAAAGATGGGTGCACAATGAAGGGCAGTGGCTACAAAGGCTAATAAGATACTAGCATTTATTAAAAGAGGCATTGATTCAAGGGAGGAAAGCATAACTCTGTCACTATATAAATCTCTGGTATGACCTCACCTTGAGTATGGAGTGCAGTTCTGGGGACCGATCGCAAAAAAAGATATTGCAGAACTAGAAAAAGAAGAGAAGGGCCACAAAGCTAATAAGGGGAATGGAGAATTTAAGCTATGAGGAGAGGCTATCCAAACTGGGTCTGTTTTCTTTAGAAAAAAGGCGCTTAAAAGATGACATGATTACTTTATATACATATATTCAAGAACCATATACAGAGATGGCAGAAGCTTAGTTTATTCCAAGAAAATTGTTTGTGACAAGAGGTCACAATTTAAGGCTGGAGGAAAGGAGATTTAATCTCTTGCTAAAGAAACGTTTTTTCACTGAAAGAGCAATGAAATTGTGGAACTCATTACCAAAGTAGGTAGAGAATGCCAATACCCTAGATACATTTAAAAATTGTCTAGAAACAAAATTCATGGATTTGATTGCTAGTATTAAATGGGTCACATTTTAGTGGGATTATTTAAGCTTTACTAGAGCTTTTTGTAAGTATTTTAGATTTGTATAGGTTGAACTCGATGGACTTCGGTCTTTTTTCAACCATATCTACTATGTTACTATGTAATATAAAACGAATATCTGATTTTTGTTACAATTGGGCATTCATAATAAAACAAATGCACATCTCTACATGTACATACCATCTTGCAGCATTATTTGGTGTGCATGATACTCTGAAACGTACCCGGCACCTAAAGGCTGTATATGAACCAGCATCATCCAGCGAATCTGATGATGCCGGTAACACCACAAAGCTCCAGATTCCCAGAAGAGATAGAGTTCTGGCTGGAGCTTAAAGGAGCTGGATGGGGGCATTAAAACCTTTCAATGTCCAAGACCTGTCATTTGAAAGGCAATCACTTTGTCTTGGGGGTATAAGTTAAAGCAAATATTTATATTTTTTTTTTAAAAAACTATACACGTGGGGGGTCTCTAGGCACTTATAACAGGTCATAAAATAGTTGCTGTATAAGTTTTAATAGCCATGTTATCCCCTGAGGGTCTCAATGAGAATATTGACTTGGCAGCTTTTCAATAGGTTTCTAGTTTGAATATTCACTAATGGGGTATCGGGGTATATCATGAGTATATCGGTTGTAGGACTGGATTATATATGTACAATGTTTGCATTGAATTTAGGTCAATCACTCCAATATGGGGGCTATTCTTTACAATTTAATGTACATGTATGTGTACTGTTTATATTTTATATATATTTATATATATTTTTCTACAGAGGTGAATGTGTATGTGTTTATATTTTAATGTGACTGAATGTAATTTATGGGATGCTTACAGTAATTTGTTTGTATGATTGATATTTTCACATATAACATTGAATAAGGTGGGTATTGGTCTCAAAACGTTTGATCGATATATGACCTGACTAACTTATTTATACCATTGCTATGTCTAATACAGCCACCCGATACATTGTTAGGTATGCTTATATATAGAGCGCCCTACACTATTATACATTACCCTTATAATCGAGGCTATTAATATTTATCAAATTGGGAATATAAACATAACTCCACCTTCCGGTATCCAATTGGTGGATATTACACTTTTGTCTTGTTGCTATGGCGATGCAATGATCACGTCGCTGTTTACACTCACGGAGTATGATGTTAACTATGCGGGGCATTTGTTACCAACACGGAGACCTGAATGCAGAAGCTGTGCATTCAAGTTAAGTAGATCTTTACGATCGGAAGTTTGGTGGATATATACCCTTTCGGGGAGATTTTTTATTCAGAGGCATTACAGTGTCAAAATGTGTGCGTATGTGGAATTGGATACATATGGGAATCATTATCCGTTATTTTATATAAGGTAGAACATTGTAGATCGGATATATATGCATTATCATTTATGATGTGTAGGTTTTTTATGTTATATATTTATGCATGATGTATTTAAGGTTATCTTATGAATGCTTGGCTATACTTTTATATGTTTATTAATATACTATACATAATGACAATTATGGTGGAGTGGGAGTGGATTAGGTGAATTCTTTCCACAGCACTAGACAATTATCCATTAGAGTTATATGTGTTCAATTTCCAACACTGGTATTGGATGTTTCTTAATAACTGTTTTGCCATTGAATGCTATAAATAAGTTGTGATTCCCATTTTTTGTTATCACTGCCTGAGGAAAGGGTGCCAGCAGCACTCTGAAACGAGTTGCAGATTTTGTATTTCTTTTAAGTTTGTTTTAATAAATTATGCCCCCTACCTAGGGGTGTCTTGCTTTTAAAGTAGTTGTGAGCTTTCTTTGGGAATCCTCATCTTATGTTTGACTGTTTTATCACCTTTGTTCCTGTTTATCGGAGTGAGCCAGCTGGTGGGCTCTAATCTATCCAGACTGCTAGACTTGCACTGTATTATAGTGCGCCTTGTTTGTGAGTATATTAATATAGAGGGGTATTTTGGAGTTCTCATATATTTCTTAGTGATCATCTGCACTATTGAAGTCTCCTCCCCCCATTCTTTTCTTTCCTCTACTCTACAGATTTAAGGATACTGTGTTGTTTTGTGCGAGCCAGCTGGTGGGCTCAGATCAATCCAGCCTGCTCGACTTGCACTGCATTATAGTGCGCTACCTGTGTGTAGAGGGGACTTTGGAATATATTTTACTCTTGTTGTAATCTGCTGCACCATTGGAGCACCTTTTTCTCCCCCCCCCCCCAATTTGGTGACTTTGTTCAGGTTAATAATGTCACTGTGTAACTGTGTGCATTTATTTGAGGAGAGGCTCATTATAGCCCCTATGTGCAGATCAAAGTTCTTTATTTATATGAGGATAACAGCTTCTTTAGTCTAAATAGTTTAGAAAACACACACTCAGTCACACACAATTTTTACAACCCTGTTTATTAAAATTTTAGTAGAAATATATATACATTTTGGTGTACAGTTTTCACGAATCAGGACATATACATTAAATAATAGTATAGTTTAAATCTGTTCAGTCTTGAAAAAAAAACTATCAAAAATGTGTGTGTGTTAAACACTAAAAAATTACCTACAGTGGGCCAGATTCCATGTGGGGCGTTAAAAATATTGCTTTCATGAAAGCGATATTAGCGTTCCACTATGTAATACCAGCGCACGCTAATGTGCGCTGGTATTACAAGTTTTCCGCAATGTGAACATGACTTTGCGTTTGCATTGCTGGGAAGCATTGTGCTCACAAGAGTAGGCTTCCATCAGCTCCTATGGGAGCCTTGTCCTGATTTTGTCAAAGACAGCATCAGAACATTGCACAGCATAGGGGGTAAGCAGCGCAGCGATGGCAGCAAACTTAAATATATATGTATATGATTATATACATATATATTTATGTGTTTATATGTGTATATACACATATTGAAATAAGAGAGAAGAGGAATATCACACAAAAATATTTAGATGAAAGTGTTCAGTCTATGTCAAATATCACGTCTGGTGTCGGGTCTTGTGTAGCCTCACTCACCCCAGGTATCCAGAATTAAGTCCTCATTATGCACTCCTGAAATGCTGTTATGGCAGCCGTCAGAGGGAGAAGAGACATCCGAGGAATCCGTAATCCGTAAGGGCCGAGAGCTTACTCAGCAAGCATCCGTTGCCGTCCTCGGGTCTGTGCCTCTGTCTGGAGTCCAGCGTGCGGCACTCAGCTCTGAGGAAGTAACGTCAGAGTTTGACGATAGGGAGGCTGAAAGGAAGGGATGAGGGCTATCTTCGCCCGGTGCTGTCGATCACTCAGAGGAAAAGCCAGACCCAATGACTGGTATCGATCAGAGCAAAAATGATAGGAGAGGGTCTTATTTGAATAAAAGTCTCTCTTTAATAATAAACATCACAGGGTATAAATTCCTTAGTCTGGAACAGTGTAGTAACAAAAACATAGTGCTTGAGAGGGCGTAGCACCAAACTGTTAACATGCTTTGGCCTTAAGCCGTAATCATAACCTAAGGTGCTACACCTTACAAGATGAATAAAAAGGTGTATTCTAAATTCTAATAGGTTAAAACATTTAATAGAAAGAAACGCCCACACATGTAGAATAAAAATAAAGGAAATTTCACCTAAGCACTGCTGTAGATAAAGCACCCATGGCTAACACTTGGGAGTGTGCGCACACATCAGAGCTTTAAGCCTAATTAGCAAGTAAATCTGCGTTATGCACATACCCAGGTGTAACAGATAAAACACACAATGGATAATACAATATATTACATATTGAAAAGGTATGAATTTATATACACACATATAGAAATAGAGCTATATGGATATGCTTATTGCGTTAACTTGTCATTAGCATATCCATATAGCTCTATTTCTATATGTGTGTATATATATATTCATACCTTTTCAATATGTAATATATTGTATTATCCATTGTGTGTTTTATCTATTAGACCTGGGTATGTGCATAACACAGATTTACTTGCTAATTAGGCTTAAAGCTCTGATGTGTGTGCACACTCCCAAGTGTTAGCCATGGGTGCTTTATCTACAGCAGTGCTTAGGTGAAATTTCCTTTCTTTTTATTCTACATGTGTGGGCGTTTCTTTCTATTAAATGTTTTAACCTATTAGAATTTAGAATACACCTATTTATTCATCTTGTAAGGTGTAGCACCTTAGGTTATGATTACAGCTTAAGGCCAAAACATGTTAACAGTTTGGTGCTACGCCCTCACTATGTTTTTGTTACTGCACTGTTCCAGACTAAGGAATTTATACCCTGTGATGTTTATTATTAAAGAGAGACTTTTATTCAAGTAAGACCCTCTCCAATTCTTTTTGCTATATACACATATTAGCATATAAATGTATATAAGCATATACATCTATTTACAGGGAACACACAGTTCCCATTGACCTCAGTGTCGGTTTTTTTCCAACACCCCACACCCGCCAACTTTACCCCCAAAATACTGCCTAGTGCTGTCATTTTATTAAAAAATAAAGATGCTATCTTTATTTTGTAATAAAATATACTATGCTATATTTTGGGGGCATTTGGGGCACATTTAGAAAATTAACCAGCCACTTGTAATGGCTGATTAATTATCTTGCGCCCACAATAATGTGTTAAACCACAGCATGTCCCCTTTATGGGATGGGTGCAGCAAAAGTTGTATATCTAATTTGTCTATTTTACCCAAAGTTCTGTAGTGCATTGGCAACATTGTATAAAGAGTTCTATACAATAATTCTATGACTCTTTTATGTAATGGGGGAATCTCATGCTTTTAACTCCGCCATTACTCAAATTATAATATATATATATATATATATATATATATATATATATATACTGTATATATATATATATATATATATATATAATCTGTTTTCCTAATTGGAGTCACCCACTGGACCCATTCCAAGTATAAACCCAACATAAATACTCAGGCTACTAACATGTATGTCACCTTACCCTTACCAGTTTGTTAGAAGTTTGTTTTAGTCTAGTTATTACACATGGTGACCCATTATACAGCGACCTCCATCTACCAGTTATTACATGAGCTTTCAGCTCTGTGTTACTTTGATACTCCCCAATAATACTACTTATAATAGATCTGGTAAACTGAATCAGAAGGCATTATATTTTACCGGAGGAAACATGGAAAAATGTTGAAATTCCTTATATATTCTGTAGATGTCCATTAGGTTGGTCTAACTATGGCACATTATTAGGCAATGTTAAGTATGGTAAATAATTTATTTATATTGGTTATACACTAGTTACTTACTAAATTGTCTATAAAAGAGACCCCATATATTATTGCAGTTCCAAAATGTTTATTTCCTCTGGTTTGACATGCACTGCATGTATGGCCCCTTATGGCTAGCTCCCCTTGATCTCTAGTGGTACAAACAGTTACTGCTACCTTCCCACCCACTCTCAGGCCTTACAAAATGGTGTCTTGGTGGTGGACTGTTTCTGCCGTGACAACCCCCTGTACACACTTATTTTTTTTCCTCACTCTCCTCTTCTTGACTTTTACTACTCAATTACATCTCAGCACCAGCAGATGTTTTTAGTATACCTTACCTATGACTACTCAATGTGCATGGTCTCAAGCTCATCAACTAAGCAAAGCCTATTACTGCAATCACTAGTTACTGGTGTTTTTGCAGAAGACACATTGGAAAGCTGAAGACAGTGATGGACTCTGGCTACCCCAACTGGGTAGCTCCGGCAAAAGGGTCTTTCCTATACCTGGAACCTGTAGCTGTAAAGCAGCAAAGTGATTATAGCAAGTAGCCCACCCTAATAACCAGACAAGACCAGTATTAAGGTGAAACACGAACAGCCTTTATTGTGAAAAACACACAGCTTAAATACACATTTCCATCTTGATAAGAGCCTTATTTGATCCCGCACTTCCCACCTCTCCAGACAGGCTGGCACCTCCATAGGAGCAATAGTCACATAGAGACCCCACAATAGCTAGGTTGCGGTTTTGAGGTGATCTCGGGGAAGTGGCGGCCGTTCAAGGGTGTTGTTAGAGAGCACCTGGTCCCCAGATGCCAAAGTCCATAAAGCAAAATGATCCATTACTGGGGACCGGAGCAGCAGCCTGGCAAAGTTACTCAGGAACAGCCTAAGGTGGGGGTGTCCAAAACCCCTGGTTCTTGAGTGAGCTCTAGCAAGCCCAGCTGGCAAGTGGTTCCATAAGCACGGCAAGTTATGAAGGGGCCAAGCAGGCAGAGATCAGCTCTTTCTGTGACAACGTGCAATCAGGGTAACAATAAAAGGGAAGCTGGTGTGGAAACAATAATCCACAATATGGGAGGAGGTAGCCTTGGCAGCCTTATATCCGTGACAAAGATCCCCTTAGGTTACTCCTTCCACTCTAAGAAAACTAGAGGGGTAGCCATTTTGGTCAGTAGAAAAGTAGCCTATAAATTAGTACATGTTGAAAACTCCCAAGCTCAATATATTATTCAAAACTTGATAATGTTCCGCATACATTAGTCTCTCTTTATGCCCCTAATAGCAAACAACTACCCTTTCTGAAGAAAGTGTTATGACTCATAGAAAGGGTACAACAAGGGCATACAATCAAAGAAGTGAATTTTAATATGGCCTTGGATGTTAACCCTTGTAACTTAGATAGAAATGCTGACACCAAACATTTTTGTTCTCTCATGACTTAGTTCAGCTATTATGACATGGGGATTTATTAACTTGGACGAGAGAGACTACACATACTTTTCACAAATCTTATGCAAGGTCAGAATACATGTTCTGTGCAAACTATTCCCTTCAATGTCCTCCAAAATACTCCTATACTACTTTGTGCCTGGTCAGATCATGACTAGGTCAGGATGGAAATCTATAACTCAGATGAGAAAACAGCACAACCACATTTGTATTTGCCTGGCCACTTAATCAAGCAGAAATTAAAAAGTAAAAATTTTAAATACTTAGGACATAAGGGTAATTAGACTTGTGCAGCACCAAAGTAATTTAGTTTATCCAAATCTTTTAAAACTAATATTTGGAAAATATGTTTCTCCGAGTATCCATGGAACATTTACAAGCTCCATTTGTAATTATTATTATTATTCTTTAAAAAGCGCCAACAGATTTCACAGCACTGTCCATGGGTAACAAAGATAAAAGGACAGTACAATATGAGACACCAGACAAAATTTAACAAACAAATATAGGGGGAATTGAAAGCCTGTTCCCGTGGGAACTTACAATCTAAATGGGTAGGAGGGTGAGAAACAGGAGGTGGGGACTGCAAAGGTGGGAATAATGTTAGTGTGGAGTTAGATGAGGGCAACTATTTAGTGGAATTCATTAGTTACTGATTTGGTGATAGGCTTCCCTGAACAAGAAGGTCTTTAGGGAGCGTTTAAAGGAGGAGAGGTTGGGGGAAAGTCTGACATCTCGAGGAAGTGCGTTCCAAAGGGTTGATGCTGCATGAGAGAAGTCCTGTAGTCAAGTGTAACTCCTAGGCAGCGGACTTGGGGTGATGAGGAGATAGTGGTGTCACCAACAGTGATAGTAAAGTTAGAAACTGGAGTAGAATTAGATGGGGGGATTAGTAGAAGCTCAGTCTTGGGCATGTTCATTTTTAGGTGGTGAGATTTGTAATGTCATTTTGATCAATATCCATTTACCCTATTTGAACAAATATGGTCAGATTGGGACAGGGAGAATGTCATTAGACAAAGTGATGCAGCTTTAGGTGTTGGACTTAAGAGGAGGGAGGGGAATTGAATTGTATTTAGTTCTGCCATTTAACCTGACATACTTGTATTCTTTTATTGTGTGGATTTAAAAAGTTCTAGCATATTCTGGAAATTATCTGACATGCACATTACTAAAAGTGATGTCGCGAACCTAAAATTTTGCGTTCGCGAATGGCAAACGCAAACTTCCACAACTGTTCACGAACGGGCGAACCGGGCGAACCGCCATAGACTTCAATAGGCAGGCGAATTTTAAAACCCACAGGGAATCTTTCTGGCCACAACAGTGATGGAAAAGTTGTTTCAAGGGTACTAACACCTGGACTGTGGCATGCCGGAGGGGGATCCATGGCAAAACTCCCATGGAAAATTACATAGTTGATGCAGAGTCTGGTTTTAATCCATAAAGGGCATAAATCACCTAACATTCCTAAATTGTTTGGAATAACGTGCTTTAAAACATCAGGTATGTACACTACTGTTACACCAGATATGAGTTACACTGGGGTGACACTGTGCCCTGGCAGGCAGGCACTTAAACGCACACGTGTGAAGGAAACTGACTGCTATTATTTAACACAGTCAAAAAAGTGTTTTTTTTTTAAATGTACACTACTATTACACCACATATGAGTTGCACTGGGGTGACACTGTGCCTTGGCAGGCAGGCACTTAAACGCACACGTATAAAGGAAACTGACTGCTATTATTTAACAGTCAAAAAAGTGTTTTTTTTTTTTAAATCTACACTACTGTTACACCAGATATAAATTGCACTGGGGTGACACTGTGCCCTGGCAGGCAGGCACTGAAACGCACATGTGTGAAGGAAACTGACTGCTATTATTTAACACAGTCAAAAAAGTGTTTTTTTTTTTTTTTAAATCTACACTACTGTTACACCACATATGAGTTGCACTGGGGTGACACTGTGCCCTGGCAGGCAGGCACTGAAACGCACACGTGTGAAGGAAACTGACTGCTATTATTTAACACAGTCAAAAAAGTGTTGTTTTTTTAAAATCTACACTACTGTTACACCACATATGAGTTGCACTGGGGTGACACTGTGCCCTGGCAGGCAGGCACTGAAACGCACACGTGTGAAGGAAACTGACTGCTATCATTTAACACAGTCAAAAAAGTGTTGTTTTTTTTAAATCTACACTACTGTTACACCACATATGAGTTGCACTGGGGTGACACTGTGCCCTGGCAGGCAGGCACTGAAACGCACACGTGTGAAGGAAACTGACATTATTTAACACAGTCAAAAAAGTGTTTTTTTTTTTTTTAAATCTACACTACTGTTACACCAGATATGAGTGGTGGCACTGGGCAAGTGGGCACAGTATACGCTGTGAGCCTGACACACACGCTGGCAGGCAGGCAACTGCAATTAGATTACACAGGAAAAAAAAAAAGCAGATGTTCAAGCTTTTTGGGGTGCTGTCCTTAGAGCAGAGATCAGATGAGTCCTTCAGGACTGTAGTGGACACTGAATACACTAGCCTAGCTATAGATTTCCCTATTCAATCAGCAGCAGCTACACTGTCCCTCCTCTCACTAACAATGCAGCTTCCGAATGAATCTAAAAATGGATGCTGTCCAGGAGGTAGGAGGGTCTGGGAGGGAGGGTCTGCTGCTGATTGGCTGGAATGTGCCTGCTGACTGTGAAGTACAGGGTCAAAGTATTACTCAATGATGATGAATAGGGGGCGGATCGAACATCGCATATGTTCGCCCGCCACGGCGAACGCGAACATGCTATGTTCGACGGGAACTATTCGCCGGCGAACTATTCGCGACATCAGTAATTACTAATGTTGCTGTATTTGCAAAAGTAAGAGGATAAATGCTGAGTGTATGTATTCCACCTACTATGTTTCTTATCACTATGTCCAGACTGAATTTATGCTGTTACTGGTTTGACAGAGTCTATGTGTTGTATTGTCCTCAATAGTAAGTAATTAACAAAAGTTGGGTCACCTGTGGGAACTGTTAGCGTCATCTTTCAAGGTGTAATTTACATCCATTGCTGCAGAATACCCGGAAAATGCCTTTGTTTATACACTATTGTGTATTATTTTTCAGTGTTTTGTAACCTAAACATGTTTCTTTAACCTCTGAGAGTTTAACGCTTAACTTTGTAACATTTCAGGTTATTCACTGCACTTAGACTTGAACTTCTTAAATTTAATTAAAAACTGGAATACATTGAGGCGTGTGTGTTTGTCTGTACACAAAATAACAAAGTTGTAGACATGTTTTAAGGATATAGTTACAATAGTTAATATTGCGATGTAGTTACAATAATATAATATTAATTTGTAGCAATAGTATAATAAAGTGTTTCATTAAACTCATGAGGATAGTTAGGCAATTATTTGTATATTAGGGAATATCGTTTTATAAGTTATCTTTGTACGGTTTGCTAAACAAATAAAGCTTAGAAACCATTCTATAATTACACTGAGATGTGTCATAAAGAAGGATGTTCTAGCTCTAAAAATATAACTAATCTCTTGAAATGTGTTCCCAGCAGAAGGAAGGCAAAGGAGGAAACCCTTGACAGTAAATGGGAAATTAGCTTCCTTAAATTGGTTGCCTGTAGAAACAAATTCTATCATGAATGTAACTATTTTGTCTCACTAAACGTGATCTATCATTTGACCTCTACAAGTGAATCGAGTAATCTAAGAAAAATGTAATTCATTTTTTATTCTGCTGCTCAAATACCTGTGCCATTTAGAAATATACTATTGTTTGGGGAATAGTCATCTGCCATTAAGTCTGTTGTCCTTAAAAACATAAATGGATTAGTGAGTTTTTTTATGCAAAAAACAACGTGAAAACAGATCCCTTTAGACTCTGGGTTCTAGAGGTATAGCTAGAAACTTTAGGGCTCAGGTGCAAGAATCAATGAAGGGCCCCCCTCAACATCAATGGCAAAAAACGGCACCGCTGTCAACACTAGGCATCTCACATCCATTGCATATGATATTAGCTGACTTCTCTAGGTACATCAACTGTCTCACGATATCCTGCTATCTCTACATAAATAAATACAAATAAAAAAGTATCAATAAATAAAATAAAAATAAATACATATTTGAGTGTATACATATATATATATATATATATATATATATATATATATATACTGTATATGCACATATACTGTATATATATATATATATATATATATATAAAATTTTAGAAAGGTTAAGCACTCACTGGACTGCGGTCATCTGTGTGATAGCAATTTTATTAGTGACGTTTCGGGACAAAAATAGTCCCTTCCTCTGACAAAGAACAATACAAAATATCAAACATTTAAAGGTGAACAAAACCCTCCCCCCTGTGGGCTACCCAATCACTGTGATCTGCGTGTGTGATCAGGAGAAACCAGTCTCCTGATAGGTTAAGGACCAAAGGTCAATTCATTTGATAGGATAAAAAAACTGTCAATCAATAATGTGTATTGGTGTGTGTTAATGTGTATTAGTCTAAGTGCATTAAAGGTGTTCAAAAGTGAATTAAAATGCAAATGAATTGACCTTTGGTCCTTAACCTATCAGGAGACTGGTTTCTCCTGATCACACACGCAGATCACAGTGATTGGGTAGCCCACAGGGGGGAGGGTTTTGTTCACCTTTAAATGTTTGATATTTTGTATTGTTCTTTGTCAGAGGAAGGGACTATTTTTGTCCCGAAACGTCACTAATAAAATTGCTATCACACAGATGACCGCAGTCCAGTGAGTGCTTAACCTTTCTAAAATTATTGCAACGCTCTATAGCACCCTGGCAGCTGTTGACGGATGGTGAGAGTGCACACACTCACAACATATAAAAAATATATATATATATATATATATATATATATATGTATATGTATATACTGTAAATACATTCACACACATACACATATATATGTGTGTGTGTGTGTGTATATATATATATATATATATATACATACACACACATATAAATATATATACACACACACATATTACAGTCGGAATACAGAGTATTATGGGGTTTTAAAATTAACCCACCACCCTCTAATCTGCTGTCAGGCTACTTGCTTGTGTGTGACTCAGCTGGGCTTTCTTTCCCACTCTCTGACACTCACATTGTGGTTAACTGGGAATGCCAGGTCCAGGAGAGGAAGGAAGTGGCTTAGAACCACAGGAGAGTCTGTGTGAGGGGTCTGCTCCATACCAGAGAAAAGGAAGTGGGGGTGGGTCTCTGCAAGGGGCAGGTTTATATCAGAGGCCAGGGAGACCTGTACAGTGGCGGAACTCCATGACCAAGTTGCACCTGATGGGCATGCGACCTCTGCGAACATGGTAATTCCGCCACTGCTGCTGCCCTATGATCTAAAGTTCTCCGCTCAGATGAAATAATCTAAAATCATCCTCTAACATTTTAAGAACTCTCACAAGATTCTAGTAAGGCAAATTTTGTTATACTTGTCTAATGTGTTCCATATATTTCTGGCTGGAGAGACAAGCATTGCATGACATGAGGATTTTGTTATAGTTACACATTTTGTATTTTATAGTTTTATTACATTTAAGCTTCTCAAATTCTATTTTGTATTTTAATGCATTTAGATTCTGTATATAGCAGATTTTTACAATATCTGTGTATTTTTTTTACAAATTACGTTATACTTTATATTTGTTCTATGTAAAATAAGATTGCCAGCAATAAAAAGTTGCAGTGACAGGGGTTTCCTGGGCTAAAAAGGGGAGTTCCAGAATCTCTCACATTTTTCCTGGTATTCTCTAAGCATTTTACACCAGCAACACTTATTTATTTCACCAGCTGTATGCAAGTGAAATTTGCACACAATTCACAATACCCTTAAATAACTAACTGAAAAGTAATGTGTACTCTTTTTCGAGAATCTTTTTTGCAAATGTAAATGTACTTCTATTAAAACTTGAAATGCATTCATAGGGGAGCAGTAACCACATTTAATAATTGTTAAGCATGTTTACAGAATGAATAAGTTCTAGATATTCACAATTCACTATTCATGCTATAAATATTTTCTAAACTATAAATTATAAGACATGAGGAGGGAATCCTTCAATAAACAGTTGTTTTCCAAGCATCACAATAGGTTAGTCACAGTTAGCTCAGAGGGTAAGTACAATTGTTAGCTTTTACTGCATTTTAAATGATATAGAGATCTTTAGATTTCCATGATAATTTGTACCACTTTAAAGTTGGTTTGCATATCCTTCATGTATATAGATGATAAAGAAAGCCAAATCAGCTGTCAGTAAAATATACAGCCATTGTATCTCCTGATGTATGCACAGTACATATTGTATAGAATTTGTTCAGTAGTTCACTTTGTAACTAGCTCCAATTCACCTTTTCAAGGAGAATGAGTTTCCAAGAACTACACCCTCATGGGATCCTTGTTATTGGAACAGTTTCCTTACCACTTGCTGTGCATATATTCCAGCCATTACAAAAGGAAGTTTAGAACAAAAATATCTTTAAGTTCTCCTCATGCTAAGGTTACTGCTCCCAGGAGTCTCAAGCAGTTTAAATAGAATGACACAAGACAATTCCTAACTATGCATATCGCTCTCATGGTGGTTGTGACTTTACAATGTTTATTGTATAAATACTTAGTAGGTTGAGGTTGACACTTAAAAAAAAACTATTCCAGGGGCACTTTGTGGTTAATCAAGTTAACAGCTGGCAGGAGCATTGGCCTTGCATGACAATGGTTTCTATAGCTCCATCCACTTTGTTCCACCTCAAAACATCCAACTTAAATTACACAGAATATGCTCAAAATGATAACTACTTTATTCTTTCAACCATCTGTAAAATGCAGAAGATACACTGATGCCTGTTCATACCAAGCAAGGCTTAGATGCCACAATATGTAAACAAGACCACACCTTAGGGAAAATGTTTACAATGGGGTCAGAATCCTGGGACAATTACAACATAGGGCAAGAGGCAAAAAACTGGGACTGTCCCAGGAAAATCAGAACAGTTGGCAAGTATGTCTCAACTCATATATGCATTTTTTCTGATTGGGGTCTGTCTGACTTTAATTATCAAAAACTGAATTTTGCTTTAGTCTTTTATCTTGCAATTGACAGATTTAGGGCTAGATTATGAGTGGCACACTAATTGTAGCACGCAAGAAATAAGGGGTTTATCGCGGCTCTTTGCGTGCGTCGGAAATAGCATGCATATTACAAGCTGAAAGTAAACACGTTCGCTTGAGCGCAATTGAATTTAACGTGCAACTTCAGAACTCTAGTTAACTTGTTACACTCTAATAAAAAAATTCACAAAATACATTAAAAAGTCAAGTATCCTTGACAAAGCCAACAGGTAAAATGTACGTCAGATTGAACGCCATTACGTCACTTGGAGGGGCGGAACTTTTAAGTAAAAGTATATGGCAAGCAAGCCAAGGTGCATAACAATATAAGAACTATTTGTTGTATACAAGCCAAATCGGTAATTGCTTTTTAATATTTTTGATGGTTTTATGAAAACAATCGGCTAGATTACGAGTTTGGCGTTAGCCTTAAAAAGCAGCGTTAAGGGGTCCTAACGCTGCTTTTTAACACCCGCTGGTATTACAAGTTTGGCAGGTACAGGTGTACCGCTCACTTTTCTTCCGCAAATTTTTTAACCCCTAATCTGCCGACCGGACATCGCCACCACCTACATTATACCTATGAACCCCTAATCTGCTGCCCCTAACATCGCCAACACTGACATTATAGTTATTAACCCCTAATTTGCCCCCCCAATGTCGCCGCAGCTATATTAAATTTATTAACCCCTAATCTGCCGCCGCCAATGTCGCTGCCACTATAATAAATGTATTAACCCCTAAACCGCCGCACTCCTGCCTCCCAAACACTATAAAATTTGTTATTAACCCCTAATCGGCCATCCCAAACATCGCCGCCACCTACCTACAATTATTAACCCCTAATCTGCCGCCCCCAACGTCGCCGCTACTATATTAAATGTATTAACCCCTAAACCTAAGTCTAACCCTAACCCTAACACCCCCCCTAACTTAAATCTATTTTTAATAAATCTAAATAAAATTACTATAATTAAATAAATTATTCCTATTTAAAACTAAATACTTACCTATAAAATAAACCCTAATATAGCTACAATATAACTAATAGTTACATTGTAGCTATTTTAGGATTTTTTTTTATTTTACAGGCAACTTTGTATTTATTTTAAGTAGGTAGAATAGTTATTAAATAGTTATTAACTATTTAATAACTACCTAGATAAAATAAATACAAATATACCTGTAAAATAAACCCTAGCCTAAGTTACAATTACACCTAACCCAATTACACCTAACACTACTCTATAATTAAATTAATTGCCTAAACTACCTACAATTAAATACAATTAAATTAAATAAACTAAATTACGAAGAAAAACAAACACTAAATTACAGAAAATAAAAAAGAAATTACAATATTTTAAACTAATTACACCTATTCTAATCCCCCTAATAAAATAAAAACGCCCCCCAAAATAATAAAATTCCCTACCCTACACTAAATTACAATTAGCCCTTAAAGGGACATGAAACCCACATTTTTTCTTTTATAATTTTGAAAGAGCATGCAATTTTAAACAACTTTCCAATGTATTTCTGTTATCTAATTTGCTTCATTCTCTTGATATATTTTGTTTAAAAGCATATCTAAATAGGCTCAGTAGCTGCTGATTGGAGGTTGCACATAGATGCATTGTGTGATTGGCTCACTCATGTGCATTGCTATTTCTTCAGCAAAGGATATCTAAAGAATGAAGCAAATTTGATAATAGAAGTAAATTGGAATGTTGTTGAAAAGTGTATTCTCTAGCTGAATCATGAAAGAAATATTTTCGGTTTCATGTCCCTTTAAAAGGGCCTTTTGTGGGGCATTGCCCCAAAGTAATCAGCTCTTTTACCAGCCCATTAAAACCCACCACCCACATACCCCTACTCTAAAACCCACCCAATCCCCCCTTAAAAAAACCTAACACTAACCCCCTGAAGATCACCCTACCTTGAGACGTTTTAACCCAGCCGGGCCAAAGTCTTCATCCCATCCGGCAAGAAGAGGTCCTCCAGAGGGTCCAAAGTCTTCATCCTATCCAGGCAGAAGAGGACATCCAGACCGGAAGAAGTGTTCATCCAAGCGGCATCTTCTTTCTTCATCCTTCTGGAGCGGAGCGGCACCATCTTGAAGACCTCCGACGCGGAACATCCTCCTTGACCGACGACTAGACAACGAATGACAGTTCCTTTAAATGACGTCATCCAAGATGGCGTCCCTCGAATTTTGATTGGCTGATTGGATTCTATTAGCCAATCGGAATTAAGGTAGGAAAAATCTGATTGGCTGATCCAATCAGCCAATCGGATTGACCTTGCATTCTATTGGCTGATCGGAACAGCCAATAGAATGCAAGGTCAATCCAATTGGCTGATTGTATCAGCCAATCGGATTTTTCCTACCTTAATTCCGAGGGACGCCATCTTGGATGACGTCATTTAAAGGAACCGTCATTCATCGTCTAGTCGTCGGTCAAGGAGGATGTTCCGCGTCGGAGGGCTTCAAGATGGTGCCGCTCCGCTCTGGAAGGATGAAGAAAGAAGATGCCGCTTGGATGAAGACTTCTTCCGGTCTGGATGTCCTCTTCTGCCCGGATAGGATGAAGACTTCGGACCCTCTGGAGGACCTCTTCTTGCCGGATTGGATGAAGACTTCGGCCTGGCTGGGTGAAAATGTCTCAAGGTAGGGTGATCTTCAGGGGGTTAGTGTTAGGTATTTTTAAGGGGGGATTGGGTGGGTTTTAGAGTAGGGGTATGTGGGTGGTGGGTTTTAATGTTGAGGGTGGTATTGTATTTTTTTTTACAGGTAAAAGAGCTGATTACTTTGGGGCAATGCCCCGCAAAAAAAGCCCTTTTAAGGGCTGGTAAAAGAGCTGATTACTTTGGGGCAATGCCCCGCAAAAGGCCCTATTCAAATTCAATCGGATTGGCTAATCCAATCAGCCAATCAGATTGATCTCACATTCTATTGGCTGTTCCGATCAGCCAATAGAATGCGAGCTCAATCTGATTGGCTGATTGGATCAGCCAATCCGATTGAACTTGAATCTGATTGGCTGATTCAATCAGCCAATCAGATTTTTCCTACCTTAATTCCGATTGGCTGATAGAATCCTATCAGCAAATCGGAATTCGAGGAACGCCACCTAAACTTAAAGGAATTTTCATTCATCAGTAGTCGTCGGTAGAAGAGGATGTTCCGCGCCGGAGGTCTTGAAGATGGAGCCGCTCCTCGTCAGATGGATGAAGATAGAAGATGCCGCTTGGATGAAGATGTTTGCCGGTCCGGATGTCCTCTTCTTCCCAGGTAGGATGAAGACTTCTGCCGCTCCGGATGTCTTCTTTTGGTCCATCGCTGCTCGGCTGAGTGAAGACGACTCAAGGTAGGGAGATCTTCAGGGGGGTAGTGTTAGGTTTATTTAAGGGGGGTTTGGGTTAGAGTAGGGGTATGTGGGTGGTGGGTTGTAATGTTGGGGGGTGGTATTGTGTTTTTTTTACAGGCAAAAGAGCTGATTTCTTTGGGGCATGCCCCCCAAAAAGCCCTTTTAAGGGCTGGTATGGTAATAGAGCTGTTAACTATTTTAATTTAGATTAGGGTAGGGAATTTTTTTATTTTGGGGGGCTTTGTTATTTTATTAGGGGGCTTAGAGTAGGTGTAATTAGCTTATAATTCTTGTAATCTTTTTTTATTTTTTGTAATTTAGTGTTTTTTTTTAAATTGTAGGTACTTGTAGGTACTTGTAGTTAATTGATTTAATTTATTTATTGATAGTGTAGTGTTAGGTTTAATTGTAACTTAGGTTAGGATTTATTTGGTAAATTTTGTAATTATTTTAACTAGGTAGCTATTAAATAGTTAATAACTATTTAATAGCTATTGTACCTAGTTAAAAAAAATACAAAGTTGCCTGTAAAATAAATATAAATCTTAAAATAGCCACAATATAATTATTCGTTATATTGTAGCTATATTAGGGTTTATTTTACAGGTAAGTATTTAGCTTTAAATAGGAAGACTTTAGTTAATAAGATTTAATTTATTTTGTTAGATTAAAATTATATTTAAGTTAGGGGGGTGTTAGGGTTAGGGTTAGACTTAGCTTTAGGGGTTAATACATTTATTAGAGTAGCGGCGAGGTCCGGTCGGCAGATTAGGGGTTAATAAGTGTAGGTAAGGTAGCGGCGACGTTGGGGGGGGGCAGATTAGGGGTTAATAAATATTATGTAGGTGTCGGCGATGTTAGGGGCAGCAGATTAGGGGTACATAGGGATAATGAAGGTGGCGGCGGTGTGCATTCGGCAGATTAGGGGTTAAAAAATTTTATTATAGTGGCGGCGATGTGGGGGGCCTCGGTTTAGGGGTACATAGGTAGTTTATGGGTGTTAGTGTACTTAAGAGCACAGTAGTTAAGAGCTTTATAAACCGGCGTTAGCCCAGAAAGCTCTTAACTACTGACTTTTTTCTGCAGCTGGAGTCTTGTCGGTAGAAGGTCTACCGCTCACTTCAGCCAAGACTCTAAATACCGGCGTTAGGAAGATCCCATTGAAAAGATAGGATACGCAAATGGCGTAAGGAGATCTGCGGTATGAAAAAGTCGCGGCTTGGAAGTGAGCGTTAGACCCTTTCCTGACTGACTCTAAATACCAGCGGGCGGTAAAAAGCAGCGTTAGGACCCCTTACGCTGCTTTTGACGGCTAACGCAGAACTCTAAATCTAGGCGTTTTATTTGTATTTATTTGGTGCATAGCTTATCAATATCATATTTATTTGTCACTTTTTATATAATTTTTTTTTATACTATACACTCTAGTGTTATAACACTTTTTATATTAAAAATTATATTTCATGTTTCAAGGTATTTGACTGTGAAGGGCTCAAAACTGTATAAATTAAATCTCTCTTTAATCTGTTTGTAATACACTGGTATGCATCTCTCCTGCTTCCTTTATCTGCCTAGTTGCCCTTCCACATCCCTTTGATCTGTTTGTAATACACTGGTATGCATCTCTCCTGCTTCCTTTATCTGCCTGGTTGCCCTTCCATGTCCCTTATCTGTTACACTGGTATGCATCTCTCCTAATGTCTGAATTTATGACTTTTCTTTAAATTTGTGATCAGTTTCTTTGTACAATTTTTGTGTGCTTCCCCAGCCATTTGTCTCCCCCGCCAATCTAATTTGCAAGTGTGTGTGTGTAACTCCAGTCTCCTAACTAGTCTATTTGTACACAGCTGCCTTGAATTAAATCATTCCAACTCAAATCTCACTGCTATATACAGCTGAGCAAAGGCTATCCATGCTTCTAAGTGGCCTGTGTTACAAGTTGCGAGTTAAGAACTGGAGTTAGAAACTGGAGGGGGAAACTGCAGTCCCACTAACAGGTAAAACGTACTAACTATACACCTGCACAATGCTCTCCATGTCTTTTCTGCTATTTCGGTCTGCCCTTTTCCTAAAACTTACTGCAATTCCCTATAACCACAATAACCCCCACACTATCCATATCTCACCCTCCCTTCTCTCATCCCCTATGCTGTCCTCTCATGAACTACTCTGTCTCCTTAGAAATACTTCCCAATCTAACTCTCCTGTGTCTAATCATACCCACTCCTAAAAGTCTCACTCTCACCTTCTGTCACTCACACTCCTACTACTGCTTGCTGCTGGTGACATCTCTCCTAACCCTGGCCCTGCAGCAATCACCACACTTTTACACTCTCATTCAGTCCCCCACTGCAAAAACTCTAGGTCACACAATCCTAACAATCTCATCTCTTTTAACCCACAGTGCTTGTTCCCTCTTTTTTCTTGTGCTCTTTGTAATGCATCTGTCTGTAACAACTTTTCACAACCTGTTTGTTTCTAACGCTTTCAATCTTCTAGCAATTACTGAAACCTGGTTATCATCTTCTGACACTGCTTCCATTGCTGCTCTCATGCATGGTGGTCTCCACTTTAGCCACACACCTAGGCCAGGTGAGAGACATGGTGGCGGTGTTGGTATCTTACTTTCCCCCTCCTGCTCCTATCAGCACCTGCATCTATCTCTCTCCTTTTTCTCCTTTGAAGTCCACTGCATCCACCTGTTCCCCCCTCTACCTTAGAGTGGCAGTTATCTATCGCCCCCCTGGAACAACCTCCCATTTCCCTGATAACTTTGCTGCCTGTCTTTCTCACTTTCTCTCTACAAATACACCTGCTCTAATCATAGGGGACTTCAACATCCCCATTGAAAACCCATCTGCCCCTGCTGCCTCTAAGCTTCTCTCTCTCACAATCCACCCTATTCCCTACTCACTGCGACGGACACTCTATTGATCTGGTATTTTCTTACCTCTGCTCTCTCTCTGATGTCACCTGTCGCCCATTTCCAATCTCAGACCACCATCTGCTCACTTGATATACAGGCTAAACCTACTTCTCCCCCTCGCCCCCGCACCTGTAGAAATCTGCACACTGTGGGTCCTCTCCAACTTTCTAACCTTATTCAAAAACGCCTCCCCCACACTTCCATGATATTCTGCCCTGACCTTGCTACTAACCCATTATAACAGTACTCTCTCCTCTGCACTTGACACTTTTGCTCCTCCCCAAATACACAAAACCCCACGTCGTCAGCTCCAACCCTGGCATTCTAAGCAAACACGCTACCTGCAAAAATGCTCCTGTGCTGTTGAACATGCTTGGAGGAAATCCCGCTCTGAACCAGATTTCCTCCACTATAAGTTCATTGTTTATTCTTACTCCTCTGCCCTTTTATTAGCCAAGCTAACCTACTTATTTTCTCTAATATCTACTCACTCCTCAAACCATAAACGTCTCTTCTCTATTTTCAACTCTCTACTATTTCAACAAAACACTTACTATCCGAAGTAATATCCTAACACAAGACTGCAACCTTCCATCTCTGCCCCCGGTCACCCCCTCCACCACTCTCAGCACCTTCCCCCCAACCACTGAGAAAGAAGTGAGTTCCCTATTGTCTCCCTCACACCTCACTACCTGCCCACCTGACCCTATTGCTTCACATCAAATACCTTCTCTGTCTACTACCCTCACTCCAGCTCTTACTCACATATTCAACATATCCCTTACTACCGGTTCTTTCCTATCTTCCTTCAAACATGCAAAGGTCAACCCCATCCTCCAAAAACCCTCTCTCAACCCCAATTCTCCTGCAAACTACCGCCCCATATCACTGCTTTCACTAGCTTCAAAAGTCCTGGAAAAACTAGTTTTTGATCGCCTAAATTCTTGTCCTCCAACTCATTGCTTGAGCCCTTGCAATCTGGCTTCTATCTCCAACACTCAACTGAGACTGCCATCACTAAGGTTACTAACAATCTTTTTTCTGCTAAAACAACGGCCACTACTTAATACTTATCTTACTTGACCTGTCTGCTGCCTTTGACACCATTGACCATCCCCTTCTCCTATGGACTCTCAACTCCCTTGGGCTCTCTGACACTGCCCTCTCCTGGATCCACTCTTAGCTCTCTAAATGGTCCTTTTCTGTCTCCTTTGCTGGCAACTCCTCCTCTCCATTGCCTCTGTCTGTTGGAGTACCTCAAGGCTCTGTTCTGGGTCCTCTACTCTTCTCTATTTATACTTCCTCACTGGGTAAACTTATGAGTAGCTATGGTTTCAGCTATCACCTCTATGCTGATGATACTCATATCTACCTATCCACCTCTGCACTCTCTTCTTCTTTTTTTCTCACAATAGTGTCTGCTTATCTGGCATTTCTTCTTGGATAGCCTCTCACCACCTAAAAATCAACATGTCCAAGACTGAGCTGCTACCCCCCTCTAATTCTACCCCTGTTTCTAACTTTTCAATCACTGTTGGTGACACCACTATGTCCCCATCACCCTAAGTCTGCTGCCTAGGAGTTACACTTGACTCTAATCTGACCTTCATAACCAAAATCCAATTGCTCTCTTCATCCTGTCGCAACTACCTATGCAATATCTCCAAAATTCGTCCTTTTCTGAGTGCTGAAACTACTAAACAGCTAATCCACTCCCTGGTAATACTGTAATAACCTACTAACTGGCCTCCCTCTCTCCCGCCTCTCCCCTCTTCAATCCATCTTAAATGCCTCTGCTAGGCTAATCCACCTCTCCTGACGCTTTATATCTGCTGCACCTCTCTGCGAGTCCCTTCACTGGCTCCACATTCACAGAAGAATTAAATTCAATATTCTCACCCTGACCTACAAAGCCCTTACCAACGCAGCCCCCCCCACCTGTCCTCACTCATCAACATATATACTACAGTCCGCCCACTAAGATACAACAATGACCTGCTTCTTGCATCTTCTACCATCACCTCCTCCCATGCTAGACTACAGGACTTCTCTCATGTGGCACCAATCATCTGAAACGCATTTCCTCCAGCTGTCAGACTTTCCCCTAACCTTTCCTCCTTTAAACGCTGCCTAAATACCTTTTTGTTCAGGGAAGCCTATCTCCAAATCAGTAACAATTGAATTCCACTTGCCTAATAGCTGCCCTCATCTAACTCCACACTAACATAATTCCCACTTTTGCAGTCCCCACCTCCTGTTTCTCACCTTTCTACCCATCTAGATTGTAAGTTCCCACGGGAATAGGGCCTTCAATTCCTCCTGTATTTGTTTGTTAAACTTTGTCTGGTGTCTTTTATATTGTATTGTACTGTACTTTTATCTTTGTACCCATGGACAGCGCTGCGGAATCTGTTGGTGCTTTATAAATAAATAATAATAATATATGGACTTGTAATACCAAGTAGTGCACTAATGTTAGAGCGATCTATAGATATTGCTTATCGTTACCCAGGCTTTTATTAGCGAGCCATTTGTAATCTGGCTCTCTATGTTTTAATACTGAAAATGTCCTATTTGCATGATAATATTAACTCTAATAAGAAAGCATAAACACATTACTATATCAACCATAACCTACAGCCACACAATGAATGCCTTCAATCAAACACACTGAGACACAAACAAGGGTTATACAGGCCCTTGGGCTTTGGACCCAGGCTTTCCAAGGGTTATTTGCCTGAGTCCCTGAAAGCTGTGCATTTGTCTGTGAATGCTGGTAAACACCCAGGGCTGTGAATTTTGAAGGACTTTGGGATGTGTACCCAGTTCGGTTTGAGAGTGCTGTCTATTTTCATGTTTTTTATGTGTCATGGGAAATTACAAGGGCATGTGTCACCCTTATTTGTATATCAGTGTGAGAGTTGTGGTAATTGAAACTCAAATGCAGAAATAGATGTACAGGAAATCAAAAGGCTTTTAAAGGCTTTAATAAAGCAAGAGAAACAAAAGCAAAAAAATTGGCCAATACCAAGGGTAAAACAAGAGCAGAGTCGAGGAACAGGCCAAAGGTCAAGTACCGTTAGATCAGTCCAGCAACTAGGATGGAAACAAGAGTAATGTCCAGCAAGGTACCAGACGGATGCACAAGAGAAGGTCACAGCCAAACCCTTGAGCTCTCTCACTAACTTGCACATGTTCCTATCAATTTTCTTTCTGACCTGAAATGCTGCATTATGGTATACCATGTGCCTCCACCTCAATCTGGGAATAATGTTGGACCAGCCAATTTGCACACCAGGCAACCACACCCTAAGCCACCGCAGATCTGCCTGCATTATTTTAATTAAGTCAAGAGTGGGGACAGCCCACATTGTTGGCACCCAGATGAATTATAATGATTGGTTTCTCCCACCTCCCGGTGGTATCCTGTAATGCAGGCAGACTGCGCAGCACAAACCTCTACACCTTAACCATCAAGTAACAGCCCTAGACGAAGGGAGTCCAAGCTGGCTTCCATCAGGTACTGCTAAGGCTTGAATAGCCACTCAGTGCATGAACGAATGCCCAACTATCCAGACCTGGACTGGACCTGCTCGTGGCCCTGTAAAAGAAATTTAAAAATTATAAATATTTAAACTTACATTACATCACTTAGGCTTTGGAGATAATATGCTATACCAGATATTTGCCTTATATACGTAGCCAAGCGCTAGAATATGCTTGAATGGAATACTATCAGATCCATTTAATATAACAAATTTTACAAGGCAATGCTGCCCACTATCCCCATTATTGTTTGTATGCATGATTGAGACTATAGCCACCAAGATCTGCAGTAATACCGACATAGAAGGTATCAAAATCAAGGAACATAAGTATTTAATTTCCCTATATGCTGACGATATCCTACTTACTTTGACAAACCCAGAGCGAGCAATCCCTATCTTAATTGAGGAACTACAGATTTCCAGGCCTTATCTAATTTCTTAATAAACTTACCCAAATCTGAGATTTTAAACATTACATTGCCTGGTGGCCCATTCAAATTTTGCTCTCATTCCCTTAAATACCTAGGCACTAACTTGACTCCTAAAATTAGCTCACTATTTGAATTTAACTTTGTACCATTGAAAGATAGAATAATAAATGACCTATCCAGATGGAGAAACAAACACATCTCGTGGCTAGGACGAATAAATCTAATTACGATGATTATATTCCCCCGCATCCTATACCTCCTACAAACACTTCCTATCCCTTTACCTAAAACCTACATAATATCCTTACAGAATGCCTTCAGTAAATTCACCTGGAATAGGAAACATCCGAGGATCAATACAATTTTTATCATGAAACATAAAGGACAGGGCGGACTAGGTATGCCTAACTTGCGAGCATACAGGACTACCATCTTTCTACAGAGAGTCTTAGACTTATATACACACTCAACTAATAAACGATGGGTGACTATCAAGTTAGACAATCTTCATACCCACCGTATCAGTGAGATGTGCTGGTCACTTAACTATGTTAAGACCACCACGGTTACTATGAACCCAATCCTAACCGAAACTCTTAATGTATGGCATGAGACATTTATACAATATCCCCACATTTCTTCCAAACCATCACCTCTAACCTTGTTGTTGGCTAACGGAGAATTCAATCTGGACTACAATACAGAATACACCATATGAAAAGTTAAATGACCTACCTATACATTCCCTCATAGATAATGAGAAGGTTATAAGACAGGAGATCTTGGTGTCTCAGGGATTTACCTGCTTCACAAACTGGTACACTTACTATAGAACTCACCACTTCCTCACTCAACATTCACGCTCCAAAAACATATTCAGACCGCTTACTAATTTTGAGCTTTTATTTATTCAAAATCCAACCCCGAGACACACTATTTCAAAGATATACAAAATACTGACTCACACACAACTTGGACAGGTATTGGGTTATATAGAGACCTGGGAGAGAGATCTAGGTAAGATAATTCTCCCTCAAACCTGTTTACAAATATTCCAACATACTATGAAGACATTGATATATTCTAGCATTGTAGAATTAAACCTTAAAATATTACATAGATGGTATTATACACCTCGCAGACTCCACAAACTGTTCCACAAGTCAAATAACAAATGTTGGAGATGTGAACATGTGGGAAGTGATATGGCACATATGTGGTGGTGGTTGAACAAATATTAGACTCTCAATTCCCGTTAGATCCCTTAATTTGGCTCTTGAATAAACCAACCCCTTTAAAACACAAACAAAATCTAAAATTATTCACCATAATGACAAATAGTGTTACATTTCTAATAGCAAAAAACTAGAGAAGTAAAGAAGTCCCCCACAAATATATGTGGATATAAAAGACTTCAGAATTGATAGAATTGGAAGAAAGTCATTACTATGCACATTTTCGCAGAAATGACCTCACTATGGGAACACTACACTAATAGGTTGAGAAGAAGGAAGGGAGATATTCAAATAAGTACAACTAGGTGACCTGAATGAAAAAGTATTGTACTGGCACTCCAGCCAATTTATAATGGAGTATTAAGGATTTGAGTCCGTTAAAATTATGTTTAGTTACTGTTCTTATTGTTTGTTGATTGTTTAATTTTCTTAAACCAAATGGATAACCCAAATCTGCACCCAGAAGAAAGACTTATGGACACTTTATATCCAGATGTGTGGTGTGTATAATGTATTATAGTTATTGTAAAAATAAATCAGCCTATGTATATAAAAAAGGAGCTGCGTCTCCATTCCTTGTAACCAAAATTTCTATAGAAATAAAGCTGATTTGGAAAAAACCCCAAAAAAAAAATAATAAATATTAAAATCACAATAATGTGGTTAACACAGAAACTGATGTAAGATAAAAATAAAATGTTCAACTAAAACCAAACACAAACAATGGTTGGAGTTATTCAAGCATTGTTCAAATTGGTAACAAGGAGGGGTACAGAGTTTCATGCAGTCTGTAACAACGTTTTATTTTTATTTAAGAAAAAGATATTACCAATGAGAAGACAAAACCTTTAACAACAATACAATAACTAAACAATTGAACTGAACTGTTGCAGAGGTCTGACGTAAGATCTATACATCCAATAGCCCAAGGAACAAATGCAATCCGCAGACTAACCTAACTCCGCAGTGGTCATTGCTGCACCTACTATGAATGAGTGAGCGGCTATATACGATGGGTCGAGACCTGCCTGCTGTTCTACCAAACCCAGGACTTTCCTGAACCGCAACCTGGTCAATGGCGGCCATTGGCATTAATCAAAAACCTAGAAAAAACATCTGTACGAGCCTCAAAATAGGTAGACACTTATGCCACAGGGCAACAACAGACACTCTGCTGAGCAGGGAGGGATAACCAGACACCCCTGCCATCCTGATCGGTCATGGAATGCAGGATATGTAAGATCACTGCATCTCCAGCCACATGGACATGCTCCCAAAGAATCCCACCCCAAACCGCATTCTCCCATGGAAGGCCAGATCAAGCAATGCAGTGAACAAAGTACCTCATATTCCAAGAAACACACATCAGGCAGCACATTCAAAATGGTGAAAAAGCCTTAAACAGTGATCGGCTCATAAATATTGTGGAGCCGAATCTCCAAGCGCTCCCACCCATGCACTATTTGACGGATAAGGAATGTTCTCAATGCACCCCGAAAGCCGTACAACTTAAAAAAGAAGGATACTGCGGACAACCTCATCAAAACCACTCCCTTTGTAACTCCCTTACCTCTCAATTCAGCAAACCAAAGCAAAAGCCAAGACAGTTCACCTTCACAATAGGGGCATCCTGGAAAATCACAAAAGCAGACCCATTTACTCCAGTGCCCCATGTATGTGTTCCATGTAGCCAGAACCAAAGATGCATGGATCAAGGGAAGCAAGGACTACCAGTTAATGCCATTTGCCATAAAATGTCAGGGCAAGGTAAACCAGCGTTTGCTGCTCTAAACATATCCCACTAAAAACAGGAAAGGGTATCTGCCACTATGCCCTAAACACCTGGGACATGACGTGCTCAAAAATCAATGTTCAGTTGCAAGCATCTCAACACCAGGTGCATCAAGTAGCAGACCACTAGAGGGGACACAGCAGACAACCAGTTTATTGCAAATATCATGCTGAGATTATCTGACCAGAAAAAGTAAAAAAAAACACTCTCCCTAAATCTCAATGGCCACAATTAATAACGGCTCGAGCAAGCACATATTTTATGTCAAACCCTGCTCCATCCAAGACCTCAGCCAAGGCTCTGTGCTCCAATCACCATCAAGATTCTCACCATATTCATGAGAACTGGCTGCATCAGTGAAAAGGGGAAGCATCTGATTGAAATAGGCTCCCTTCAACCAGCCACATATACCATTGAAATCCAGTAGGAATTGTTCCCATACCAGAAGATCATCCACCATCTCGGCAGTCATCTTGACTTGACTCCCCAAAGCTGACATTCCATCCTCTTCTGAAAAACTGAAGCTCCCTGAATGAACATGATGGAGCCGTAGTGGCCATCCTAACCACCTCCAGCATCCAACTTTTCTTTTCAACAAGTAGACAATACTGCATAACGTCTGAGTCGATTTTAACGTGAAGCATGTACAGGGACCCTGGGTTTTGTTCTCAGGGAGTGGAACACCAAACTTTTCCATTAGCGATCTAATGACGTCCATCAAGGTCACACAGTCAACAGTCTGCGGCGGCCTACCACGAGAAAATCATCCAAATAGTGGGCTATCCTATCATCCCCCACTACGGAAGCCACAGCCTATTGTAATAAAAATGCTAAATGCCTTAAAATAAGCGCAGGAAATAGAACATCCCATGAGAAGACCATCAAACAAGCAACCCATCAATTTGAAATAAGATGGAAGAATTGGGAGAAGCAGAAAGGGAGACTCCACGTTGAACTTAGCCATCAGTGCTCTCTGTCCGACTATCTACACTAGAAGAAGTGCTTCATCGAGGGACTGATAATGCACAATTGACAGATTTGCCTTTGGGGAAAGAAATATGTTGGATTTAGCAGAACATGCACAATTGTTTCTTAGGCACCACACCAATGTAGGAATCACCAACCCTGGTATTGGCGTTTCCCTAAAGGATCTAGGCAACTGTCTCAAGTCCATTTTTTTGCCAATCTTCTCCCTAACAGCTGTTGGGTATTTGTACACAAATTTAAAATTCCTGTGAACCAGTGAGCCCAAAACAATACCTGAAATTGGAATCACAAAACCATGGCGCACCCCATCCCAAGTGAGCTAGCTTGAGTGAATAGCTGCAGATTCTCTCTACGTGTTTTTTCTGGGAAGGTATTTTCCTTGTAAAGCTTAAAGGAACACTAAACCCAATTTGGTTGAGAAATTGAAATTTTAAGCAACTTTCTAATGTACTCTTATCAAATTTTCTTCATTCTCTTGCTATCTTTATTTAAAAAGCAGGAATGTGATACATAGGAGCCGGCCCATTTTTGGTTGAGAACCTGGGTTATGCTTGTAAGCCTCCAATAAGCAAGCACTATCCATGGTGCTGAACCTAAAATGGGATGGCTGCTAAGATTTACATTCCTGCTTTTAAAATAAAGACAGCAAGAGAACGAAGAAAAATTGATAATAGGAGTAAATTAGAAAGTTGCTTAAAATTTCATGCTCTATCTGAATCATGACATAAAAAATTGGGTTCAGTGTCCCTTTAAGGAGGGAAACATGGAAGGTTGGATGAATCTTGTAGCTATCAGGAAGGTCTAATCTCTCTGCGTTGTTGTGTGTCAGCTGTTTGATTGGAAAGGGTCCAACATATAAACTACCAAACTTTTTAGTAGGAGAACTAGTTTTTAGATGCTTGGTGGAGAGCCAAACACAATCTGCAACCTGAAAAAAAGGTGTGTTTTTTTTTTCTCATGAAGATCATAATAGTGTTTTTGTTTGTCTTAAACAATCTTGATATTCTCTTAAAGTATTCGAAATCCATTTTGGATTTTTTTTCCCCCAATACGAGTCACAACAGGTCTTTTTGAGATTGATGGACAAGAGGGTAAAGAGTTGGGATGGTAGCCATACTCACAGTTATTGTATGGAAACTCTGCCATGGGAAGGAGCGAAAACCAATCATCCTGTAGATGGGTGCAGTAGCAGCAAAGGTATTGTTCCAAACATTGGTTGATCTTTTAAAATTGTCCAATTGTTTCAGTAAGGTAGGCACTGGAGAGATGCCTTTAGTGCACACTTCCTTCCCAAATTTTGAAGTAAACTGAGACCCTCTATCAATTGTAATACTATATGGTAAGCTTGCAAATAGGAAAAAACAAAAAAGCCGGCACTGCTCCAAAGTTGAAAATGAAGTTTATTCATCACAACATTAAAAGCATACATAAGACTGGATGCATCTCATATGTTTCTAAATGGTGCCTTAATCATATATCCGCAAATAAAAAACACATATTTAAAAGACAAGTCATTCTGCTATTGGTTGATCACAAATTATGTGACATTAATTGCTTCAAATTTAAAGCTAAAGTAGATTATTACATCATTCCTAAACTGCATTAGACTAACACAGTAACTAAAATAATAACTTACTGTCACATAGTTAAACATTCATTTTTCATATATTATTATATATTCATATATTTATTTAAAATCAGGCATGTCAGGTACATAGGATGTTACTCCCTACCAAATAAATAAATGAATAAACAAATAATTGGAGAGAACAATTTGTATGTTTCTATCGTTCAATTATCTAGAATTATGCTAGCAGTTTATGTGTCTGCATGTCTCTTTTGTTGTTAAACTATGAGACAATAAGTTATTCTTTTAGTTACTGTGTTAGTCTAATGCAGTTTAGGAATGATGTAATAATCTACTTTAACTTTAAATGTGAAGCAATTAATGTTACATGATTTGTGATCAACCAATAGCAGAATGACTTGTCTTTTAAATGTGTTTTTATTTTTATTTGCGGATACAGCTATGATTAAGACACCATGCTAAAACATATAAGATGTATCCAGTCTTGTATATGCTTTTATTGTTGTGATGAATAAACTTCATGGTTTTATTTTCAACTTTGGAGCAGTGCTGGCTTTTTTTGTTTTTTCCTATTTGCAAGCTTATCCCTTGAGCCAGTGCACCTTCAGATTAACCTGGGATTCAGAGTGTTTCATTGGTCGCTCGTGGTCAGGGGCTAACTTTGGAGTGGCTGAATCGCCTACGGAGCAACAAGAGCCTGTAGCGGCCACCACTAGCAGTATCTCTTTAAGTGAAATCTTCTACACCTGTGAGTAATTGTACATCTAAGAGATAACCCCAAAGTTTAAAATAAACTTTAAGAAAGCATAAACTGTAAGAAAGCTTATGAATAGCTACAGATTCTCCCCACACGGTTTAAGTTTCTGCTTGGTGTCTTGGAGCTCTTCCTCCTGCATGAGCTGTATGGCTGAGATGAAGCTCCTCTGTCTTCCCAGCACTTGCTTGGGGGAAGTGACTGTAAAAGTGCTAACACTGTAGCAATGAGATTAGGATTAGTAGTTCTTCCCCAATATAATCTAGTCGATAGGATAAATGCTGCAATATCAGTTCATCAATAACTTGTTTCTCAGGATTAATGCAAGCACAAAATCAACTATAATCTTGTTTAATATCCAAGCATTTTAGTTTGGGGAGGATTTAAAAGAACTGTGATGTCATAGGGGGTGGTGCAGAGTGATCCCAAAAATGTTAAGGTGGTTTAGATCATTTTAAAGTTTAGTTGGGATATTTCATTAATCCCTACTCCATGTCATCATTTTTATTCACTCTTTGCTCAGGTCATCCGTCAGGAGAGGAATCCCAGAACCTGCTGCAAGATGGAACAGATACATTGCAAGCATGATCCATTGTGAAGCTTCCAGTAGTCCACAGGAGCAAAGAGGAAGTTGATCTTCTGTACAACACTTATAAAGGGTAAGTACAATCCCCTCCTCCCTAATGCAACAATGTTGTCACACAACCAAGCTCAAAACTCACTCTTAAGGGCCTTAACCCTAAGGTACGCTTCGGGCAAAATTTTGCCCTACACTATCTGTTCCTGAATTTGCTACTGGTTAATTTGTTGTACTACCTGCTATGTAGATAAAAATACAGTTTTCCAATCATAACTACACAGTTTTCTGTGGATTTGAATATGCCTTTAGTCGTGTAGAGTGCAGTTTTAACTCAGCTTCCTTGTTTCATTTACAAACCTGAACAACTGAAGTCATCCAAACTCCTTCAGTAACTCATTTGCATTGCTTTAATAGGCAATGTAAAGTCAGATTCAGCCCATGTCCAGTGTATCTACTGAGGATCAGACTCAACCTATATCCATTGTATCTACTGATACGTAACCTCTGCCTATTGGTATATATCTAAGTTACTATCTAAGGATAAGGAAACCCATGGGTCTTAATGACAAAATGGACTATGCTAGCTTTGTCTAGGTGCAAAATACCAAATGATGCAGAATAAAAAAAATATTTGGGGATTGGAAACTGCAAATGAAGGTTTATGTAGTTGCAAAACTGGCATAAATGGCTTTGCAATAAGTCCTCTAATAGAGAAGCCTCAAAGTGAATTGAGTTGAAGCCCTAAACAAAGTCTTGTGGAAATTATCAGAATGGGGGACAAAGGTTTAACTGGGTATGTCCCTTTAATTGATTTATACATGGTAAAAATATATATGAGCTATATTAAATTGCACACATAAGTTAAATAGTTTGTTCCCTTCACTAACACATATCCAGCTTTTACTGTATTTCAAAGACATGAAATAACTTAGGAAGCTGCATTTATTAATAATAATAATAATAATAATAATAATACAAATAGCAGCACATATATACAGATAAATATAGGTTAACATAGCTGAAATAGATATGTGTTAAAATACATCATGGTGCGAAGTAACTAAATTCATATGCCCTCTTGAGAAGAAAAAAATACAGCTCATTAAACAGGTTAGGATGAAACTTAAAGAGTTAAGTTATGTCCCTTTAATAACAAAGGTGTTGTGAAAAACAAAAGTAGGTTGGCCTTAAAGGCTTAAATAATCAAGCACAGGTGATGAGAAAGTAAGCCCTGACGAAGCCCCAGTTCAGATTGTAAGCAGGGGTGAAACAAACATGTTGTTGGCAAAGAGTCTTCATGAGGGGACAGTTTTCTTTTGAATGGATGCTAATATTGCTGCAAGCATGTAAAGCTAAGGAGCAAGCTAATCTCTCTAAGGAGTAAAGGAATGAGCATTAAGTAAGAGGAAAAGAAAAACATTTTATTCAAGTTTGTTTGTTCATAAAAGGATCGCTTTGGGGTTCTCACATTTAAGTGAAAAAGATGACATCACAAACCAGTTACCTGACCCAGATGATCACGTTCTAAACAACCAGTAATTGGCTCAGGAGAGCACATGTTGCAGAGCATTTGGTTCAAACAGCGTGGATTCAGCTGTTAGCAGCATAACGGATGAGCAGGTGGAGAACAGTGAACTTTTCAAGCAGCTCTGGAGGAGGTAATATGTGTACTCACAGTGACTTGCCCCATAACTAAGATCCTATGTGAAAAATTTGAGGGAAAACTAACTGCTTTAATAAAAAGTGACACTTCAAAAAAGAAGCAGCCTATAGACCTTAAGCGTGGTGGAAACCGCGGTCAGCAGGCTTAATGTCTCTAAACGTACCCCAGCTTTAAATTCCTTATGAGAGTTTCATATATAAAATGAGGCGCACCTCTTTATTTTCATAGGACTGCCTTTGATGAAAAGAGAACATTTCCATTATAATTTGCATCAAAGTTTTTTGCTTTCCTTAAAGTGACAGTATGCTAATATTGCTTGCAACAAAGTAAGATTGTTTAGTATCAATATGCATACCCTTTTGTAAGGGCATTAGTCTTGTTAGCAGTTTAGATTATTTTAAGATGTTATAGTATGATGATTATGTATCAAATGTTGAATATTCTGAATTCTATGTTGTGATGGATTTGTAGCAACCTCTCAGCTAGATTACGAGTTATGCATTATGAGTGAAAAAGCAGTGTTATGGCTCTTTTTCACTACCGCTGGTATTACAGGTGTTGTAGGTATAGCTGTACCGCACACCTTTTTGGCCGTCACGCAACGTAACTACCGCACCTTTCACCTTGTTTTTTCAATGGGACTTCCATAGCGCCGGTATTACGAGTTTGCCTGTCCGGCCAAAAAGTGAGCGGTACAGCCTATAACTACAAGATCTGTACCGCCACCTGAAAGTCAGTAGATATGAGTTTTACGTTACAAAGCTGTACCATAAAACTCATAACTAAAGTGTTACAAAGTACACTAACACCCATAAACTACCTATTAACCCCTAAACCGAGGCCCTCCCGCATCGCAAACACTAAAATAAAATTATTAACCCCTAATCTGCCACTCTGGACATCGCTTCCACTATAATAAACATATTAACCCCTAAACCGCTGCACTCCCGCATCGCAAACACTAGTTAAATATTATTAACCCCTAATCTGCTGCCCCCAATGTCCTCGCCACCTACATACACTTATTAACCCCTAATCTGCTATCCCTAACATTGCCGCAACCTACATTACTGTTATTAACCCCTAATCTGCTGCCCCCAAAATCGCTGCCACCTAACTACACTTATTAACCCCTAATCTGCTGCCCCCAATGTCGCAGCCACTATACTAAAGTTATTAACCCACTAACTTTAACCTAATTAAAATAATTCCAAATAAAAATTACAATTAATACCTAACTTAAGATAGCTACAATATAACTAATATCTAGCTTATGTTTTATTTTTATTTCACAGGTAAGTTTGTATTTATTTTAACTAGGTTGCTTAGTTAGTAAATAGTTATTAACTATTTACTACCTACCTAGAAAAAATAAATACAAATTTACCTGTGAAATAAAACCTAACCTGTCTTACAGTTAAACCTAACATTACACTAAAATTAAATAAATTACATTAATTAAATACAATTAACTACATTACAAAAAAAACACTGTTACACAAAATAAAAAATAAATGATCAAATATTTAAACTAATTACACCTAATCTAATAGCCCTATCAAAATACCCCCCCCCCCCAAAATAATAAAACCCCTAGCCTACACTAAACTGCCAATAGCCCTTAAAAAGGCCTTTTGCGGGTCATTGCCCCAAAGAAATCAGCTCTTTTACCTGTATAAAAAAATACAAACAACCCCCCTAGCTTAGGGTTTATTTTACAGGTAGGTATTTAGTTTTAAATATGAATTATTAAGTTATTAATAGTAGGTTTTATTTAGAATTATTTTAATTATGTTAAAGTTAGGGGTGTTAGGGTTAGGGTTACGTTAGGGTTAGGGTTAGACTTAGGGTTAGGTTTAGGGGTTAATATATTTATTTAGTGTTCGTGATGTGGCAGGCCAGATGTTTAGGGGTTAATAACTTTAGTATAGTGGCAGCGGCAACATTGGGGGCAGGAGATTAGGGGTTAATAAATTTATGTAGGTGGCGGCGACATTGGGGGCGGCAGATTAGGGGTTAATAAGTGCAATGTAGGTGTCAGCGATGTCGGGGGCAGCAGATTAGGGGTGTTTAGACTCAGGGTTTATGTTAGGGTGTTAGGTTTAAACATACATTTTCTTTCCCCATAGACATCAATGGGGCTGCGTTTTGGAGCTTTACGCTCCTCGATTGCAGGTGTTAGGCTTTTTATTAGCCGGCTTTCCCCATTGATGTCTATGGGGAAATCGGCAGGAGCACTTCAAAGCAGCTGAAAGCAGTGCTGGTATTTGTGTGCGGTATGGACAAAAAGGAAGGAGTGGCGGAGCACCGGAAAAATTGTAAAACATCAACATCAATGCTGCCATATTGCCCGCAAACACCAGGTTTTTGCAAACCTGTAATAGCAGCGCTATTAAAGGTGACCGGTGGAAATAACTTGCAAGTTATTAGCGAGCCACTCATAACACAAAACTCGTAATCTGGCTGTCTTGCAAACAGGTGGATGTTTGAAATTTAAATCACAAAATAAAAAGCCCTATTTTTTTTAAATAAAGAGTGCTGAATTCCCTTACTTTTGGATATAAAGAAGATTATCACTTTTATCCATATCTTTCTTTCAAGGTCTTATTCATAATTATTCTAAGGGTCTGCACCAGTATTTTCCTTTACTGGGATTTTACCTTAAGGGCTTTTTCAATATGATATAGGAAGATTATAGGTCTCTTCCCAAAATTCAATATTGTATGTATGTGTGTGTATATATATATATATATATATATATATATATATATATATACATATATATAATATATTCTGTATACAGTCATTTCCCGTGCAATTACACACTGTAGGATACTCTCTTGATTTCATCAGTACTCGTAAGTGAATCTCGACAGATCAACAGAACTGCTCTCAGTCAATGTAGTGTAAGGTGGGCATCAGAGGCGCATATATATATATATATATATATATATATATATATATATATATATATATATATATATATAAATTCCACGTAGAGACTGGCACACATTTACTGCAATATTCAGCTGCTGGGGTCTACTCTACAAAAAAAACATTGCTGCACAAACAGGAATGCACACACCGGACTTATAAAGTAATCCACCTTTAATAAAGTGTCAAGTTAAAGTTTTTGTGTTTTTCCCCGTCATTAAACATAGACAAAAATGTTTCACACTTACCCCCATATATTCACATATCACCCAAGTGATTGCCAGCTCTGCCGACACAGACTGAATACTGCGATGTCCATCCCGTGCAACTGCACATGAGCAAGAGACGCTACGGCAATCCGTGGTGGCCAACTGTAGATACAAAATACTAAAAGAGTGCATAAACGGCATACGGTATAAAGTCAATACTACATATACATCAGCATACAAAGCAGTAGAATAATACAGTCAAATAATATATTCTTAAGTTCAGCAATTCCCTATTTTGTGGGATATCAATATCATATATTGGTTATTGCGGAGAAAACTATAATTGCTAACTTTTCACTTATGGTACCAAAGCTACAATTCATTCTTTTTAAGGATATAAGGATCCTACTGTGTATAACGTAACTACCACATCATAAATAACACTGTAGGTCTAGGTGTGTATTGAGCCCCTTCGGAACCAAGGTTTCAAGGGTGTACATCCATTTACTCTCCCTCTGCAGGAGTAGTCTACCCCTATATCCTCCCCTCAGTAGAGGTGGTACAGGGAGTGCAGAATTATTAGGCAAATGAGTATTTTGACCACATCATCCTCTTTATGCATGTTGTCTTACTCCAAGCTGTATAGGCTCGAAAGCCTACTACCAATTAAGCATATTAGGTGATGTGCATCTCTGTAATGAGAAGGGGTGTGGTCTAATGACATCAACACCCTATATCAGGTGTGCATAATTATTAGGCAACTTCCTTTCCTTTGGCAAAATGGGTCAAAAGAAGGACTTGACAGGCTCAGAAAAGTCAAAAATAGTGAGATATCTTGCAGAGGGATGCAGCACTCTTAAAATTGCAAAGCTTCTGAAGCGTGATCATCGAACAATCAAGCGTTTCATTCAAAATAGTCAACAGGTGTGTGGAAAAACCAAGGCGCAAAATAACTGCCCATGAACTGAGAAAAGTCAAGCGTGCAGCTGCCAAGATGCCACTTGCCACCAGTTTGGCCATATTTCAGAGCTGAAACATCACTGGAGTGCCCAAAAGCACAAGGTGTGCAATACTCAGAGACATGGCCAAGGTAAGAAAGGCTGAAAGACAACCACCACTGAACAAGACACACAAACTGAAACGTCAAGACTGGGCCAAGAAATATCTCAAGACTGATTTTTCTAAGGTTTTATGGACTGATGAAATGAGAGTGAGTCTTGATGGGCCAGATGGATGGGCCCGTGGCTGGATTGGTAAAGGGCAGAGAGCTCCAGTCCGACTCAGACGCCAGCAAGGTGGAGGTGGAGTACTGGTTTGGGCTGGTATCATCAAAGATGAGCTTGTAGGGCCTTTTCGGGTTGAGGATGGAGTCAAGCTCAACTTCCAGTCCTACTGCCAGTTTCTGGAAGACACCTTCTTCAAGCAGTGGTACAGGAAGAAGTCTGCATCCTTCAAGAAAAACATGATTTTCATGCAGGACAATGCTCCATCACATGCGTCCAAGTACTCCACAGCGTGGCTGGCAAGAAAGGGTATAAAATAAGAAAATCTAATGACATGGCCTCCTTGTTCACCTGATCTGAACCCCATTGAGAACCTGTGGTCCATCATCAAATGTGAGATTTACAAGGAGGGAAAACAGTACACCTCTCTGAACAGTGTCTGGGAGGCTGTGGTTGCTGCTGCACGCAATGTTGATGATGAACAGATCAAAACACTGACAGAATCCATGGATGGCAGGCTTTTGAGTGTCCTTGCAAAGAAAGGTGGCTATATTGGTCACTGATTTGTTTTTGTTTTGTTTTTGAATGTCAGAAATGTATATTTGTGAATGTTGAGATGTTATATTGGTTTCACTGGTAAAAATAAATAATTGAAATGGGTATATATTTGTTTTTTGTTAAGTTGCCTAATAATTATGCACAGTAATAGTCACCTGCACACACAGATATCCCCCTAAAATAGCTATAACTAAAAACAAACTAAAAACTACTTCCAAAACTATTCAGCTTTGATATTAATGAGTTTTTTGGGTTCATTGAGAACATGGTTGTTGTTCAATAATAAAATTAATCCTCAAAAATACAACTTGCCTAATAATTCTGCACTCCCTGTATATGATCAATAATAATATAGCGAGGATCGGAAACTGTATGCTTATGTTGTACAAAATGTCTAGCCACCAGTTGCTTCGAACTGCCAGAATTAATATCAGCCCTGATAGCAGACCGGTGGTTAGCCATTCTGGTCCTCAGTTTATCTTGGGTTTTCCCAATATAAAATTTCCCACATGGGTAATGTAACATATAAACAATGTATTTTGTGGTACAGGTAACCCTCGATCTTATTTAATTTCGTGCATGCGCAGTTGCACAGGATGGACGCTGTGGTTTTCAGTCTGTGTCGGCAGAGCTGGCAGTCACTTGGGTGGTATGTGGATATAAGGGTGTAAGTGTGAAACATTTTTGTCTATGTCTGACGGGGTAAAACCCAGAAACTTTAACTTGACACTTTATTACAGGTGGATTACTTTACAAGTTCGGTGAGTGCGTTCCTGTTTGTGCAGTGTGTGTGTGTGTGTATATATATATATATATATATATATATATATATATATATTATATAATATAAGATATTATATATATTATATATATATTATATAATATAAGATATTATATATTATATATATATACATACATATCTATCTATCTATTTTATAAAAGATTTATAAAGGAAGTCCAATGCATCTGATCAATAATAATGTTTCTCAGTTTCAATCCTAGGCAGATACCCAGCTATCTTGTAAAGTGTCTAGATGGGGAACAAATGCTTACGCTTTATATACATTCATTTGCTAAGCCAAGGAGAACTGTATGTGTAGCACATGGGTACAACAAGACACTTCTCTCCAGCTATACAGTTATACTATTTTGAGACATTTAAATTTTTTGCTTCCCTGGAAACATTTCCTTAGTGAGACTTGCATTCTGTTTATCTATCCCACAGAGCCAGGTTATATGACATGCTGAGAAAACAGAAAGAAATAAGCAAGTTAATGCAACTGATAGCCATTAGAGCTTGGAGTTAAATCTAATTGGCTTTGAGTTAATCAGATTAAAACTTAATGTTGTAGGTGTCAGTAACACAAGTCGAACAGAAAAATTATAAATGACAGCTTTCTGCATCTGTCTTCCTTTTTGCATAACAGTAATTTATATATAGGAGTAATTTTTTTATTTCCTAAGAAAAATTATATATAACAGAACCTCTTTAAGTATATGAAGGTACAATTCTATATATTAGGATAGTAATAAAGAAACTCTATATAATGTTACTATTGTTTTTCTTAGCAAAAGATTCAAATTCAGAGAGGCTTTATTGGTAAACATATTACAGTCAGTGTTGCCAAAGCACATATTTTAGATAAAGTAAATTACAGATTAAATGACATTAACCTCTGTATTTAATTATCCATAAAGGGCTAGATTAAAAGTGGAGTGGTAACATTAACGCAAGTGTGATATTGTAATATCCTGATCTCATTAACTTGTGCTCATATTACAAGTTGAAAGTAAATGCGATTGTGCGAAACACAATTGTATTTTATGCTAAAACCTTTTGCGCAACATAAAAGCTTGTGTAAAGGGTTTGGGCTTAAAAAAGTTGTTCTAAACACAACATAAATACATTAAAATAAAGTATTACACTGAAAAAGGACCTACACTATTTAACCCCTAAACCACCACAGCCTCACTGTTACACCACGTAACCCCTAACTGCCAAAACCATCATCACAAAACCCCAAATACACTGCTTAACCCCTAAACCGCCACATCCCATCACAATAAACCCCCTACTCTATTAACCCTTAAACCACCATAATCCCCATAGCAAAAAAACATACTTTATTAATCCTAAACTGCGACAACCCCATGGCAATAAACCCCCTACTCTATTAATCCCTTAACATCTAACCCCTCAAGACCCCTAATCTAAGACCCCCTAAGTTAAAAAAACAAAAAAACACTACTAGTTTAAAAAAACACAAAAATAAAAAGCCCTATACTAAAACTAAAGCACCCTAAAAAAACTCTATCCTAAAACTAAAGTCACAGATCAAAACAACCCTAAGAAAAACCCTATACTAAAAAAAACAAATCAACCCTAAAATTTAAAATAACCTCCCAAAAATTGGCTTAAGGCTAGAACCGCAAGATTTTCTTCACCATCTTGAATCCGTCTCCTTAGGGGGGGTCCACAGCAATAGAGGGTCCATATCAGCAGTGGTCCTCTTGTCTGGCGGCAGTAGTCCTTTTCTCCATGGCGGGAATGGTTCTCTTCTCTGGCAGTCCATTAGGCCGCTCCTCTCCGATATCTTCATTTCTTCAGGTCGATCCTTCTTCCTCCTGTCCCTGCAGCACACTGAAGTCCAATAGAAAAAAGCTTTTTCTATTTGCTAATTTGAATTCAAATTGAAAAATCAGCTGATAGGACACCCCTATAAAAGAGGGAAACCTACATTCAATCTTCAGTTTGTTTCGGGGCCAGCATGAAAAAGGATTGGGTGGAAGAAAAGAAGAAGATGCCAGAGAGCACCAACCCAAATCACTGTTGGAGAAGAGGACCGTCACCATGGAGAACCACCGCTGCTGGTAAAGAGGACCACCGCTGCCATGGTCCCCCTGCTGCTGTGGACTTGCTGTTTATTAATATCTACTTATAATAGTGCTGTCCGCAAACACAATAATAAACTTATTAACCCCTAATCTGCCGCCCACCCACATCAGGACTATTAAATAAACCTATTAACCCCTAATCCTCCACCCCTGACAACGCAACACCTAAATAAACCTATTAACGCCTAAACCACCGTCCCCCACATCACAAACACTATAATAAAGTATTAACCCCTAAACCTCCAGCTCCCCACATCGTGACTACTAAACTAAACCTATTAAACCCTAAACCGCCGCCCCCCCATTGCAAAACAGTAAATTAAACTATTAACCCCTAAACCTAACACCCCCTAACTTTAAAGTTTAAAACTAAGTTTAAAATATAAATTAACCTAACATAACTATTCTAATAGCTGACACTAATAAATGTTTTAACCCCTATTCCGCTGCCCCCAATTCGCCAACACCTAAATAAACCTATTAACCCCTAAACCTCCAGCTCCCCACATCATAACTACTAAACTAGACCTATTAACCCCGAAACCGCTGGCCCCACACATTGCAAAACAGTAAATTAAACTATTAACCCTAAACCTAACACCCCCCTAACTTTAAATTAAAATTACAATATAACTATCTTTAAATAAATAAAAACTTACCTGTGAAATAAAAAAAACATAAGTTTAAAATCTAAATTAACCAAACATAACTATTCTAATAAAATAGAAAAAACTACCACTTAAAAACCTAAATTAAAAATTTTAAAAAACCAAACACTATGAAAAAAAATCTAACATTACAAAAAATAAACACTAAATTACGAAAAATAAAAAACACTAAGATTACAGAAAATAATAAAAGAAATGATCAAAAATAAAAACAATTACACCTAATCTAATAGCCCCATAAAAAATAAAAACACCCCCTAACCTACAATAAGCTACCAATAGCCCTTAAAATGGCCTTTTGTAGGGCATTGCCCCAAGTTAAACAGCTCCTTTACCTTAAAAAATTACTAAGTCCCCATAAATTTAACCCCCCCACCCAACCAACCCCCCCCCAAATAAAAAAAACTTAACTCTAAAAAAATCCTAAGCTACCCATTGCCCCTAAAGGGGCATTTGTATGGACATTTAGCTCTTTTACTGCCCTTTAAAGGGCATTCAGCTCTTTTACAAGTGCCCATCCCTAATCTAAAAAAAAAAAAAACACCCAAAAAAATAAGAAAAATAAACTAACACTAACCCCATAACATCTACTCACAGTTGCTGAAGTCCGGACATCTATCTTCATCCACGCAGCAAGAAGTCTTCATCCAGGCGGCGACACCTTCATCCATCTTGGGGACGTCTTCTATCTTCATCCTGGCGGTGTGGATCGGAGCTATCCTGGAGGGACATCCTGCGCGGAGCGTCCTCTTCATACAATCACATCATACACTGACGTTGAATGCAAGGTACCTGTTTCAAAATGGCTTACCTCGCATTCCTATTGACTGATTTGATTCTTCAAATTCAAATCAGCCAATAGGATGAGAGCTTCTTAAATCTTATTGGCTGTTCAAATCAGCCAATAGGATTAGAGCTACTGAAATCCTATTGGATGATTTGAACAGCCAATAGGATTTCAGAAGCTCTCATCCTATTGGCTGATTTGAATTTGAAGAATCAAATCGGCCATTAGGAATGCAAGGTATGCCATTTTGAAACGGGTACCTTGCGTTCAACGTCAGTGCACGTCAGTGATCGTATGAAGAGGACGCTCCGCGCAGGATGTCCCTCCAGGATTGCTCCGATCCACGCCGCTGGGATGAAGATAGAGATGTCCCTGAGATGGATTAAGACTTCTCGGCGCCTGGATGAAGATGGATGTCCAGACTTGGGCAACTGTGAGTAGATTTTATGGTGTTAGTGGGGGTTTTTTTACATTTTTTGGGGTGTTTTTTTTTTAGATTAGGGATGGGCACTTGTAAGAGAACTGAATGCTCTTTAAAGGGCAGTTAAAGAGCTGAATTCCCTTTTATTTTGGGGGGGGTTGGTTGGGTGGGGGTTTTACTTTTAGTGGGGACTTAGTAATTTTTTAAGGTAAAAGAGCTGTTTAACATAGAGCAATGCCCTACAAAAGGCCCTTTTAAGGGCTATTGGTAGTTTATTGTAGGTTAGGGTGTGTTTTTATTTTGGGGGGGCTTTTTTTATTTTTATAGGGCTATTAGATTAGGTTTAATTGTTTTTATTTTTGATAATTTCTTTTATTATTTTCTGTAATCTGTTTTTTATTTTTCGTAATTTAGTGTTTATTTTTTGTAATGTTAGATTTTTTTTTCATAGTGTTTGGTTTTTTAAATTTTTTTATTTAGGTTTTTAAGTGGTATTTTTTTCTATTTTATTAGAATAGTTATGTTAGGTTAATTTAAATTTTAAACTTATGTTTTTTTTATTTCACAGGTAAGTTTTTATTTATTTAAAGATAGTTATATTGTAATTTTAATTTAAAGTTAGGGAGGTGTTAGGTTTAGGGTTAATAGTTTAATTTACTGTTTTGCAATGTGTGGGGCCAGCGGTTTAGGGGTTAATAGGTCTAGTTTAGTAGTTATGATGCGGGGAGCTGGAGGTTTAGGGGTTAATAGGTTTATTTAGGTGTTGGCGAATTGGGGGCAGCGGAATAGGGGTTAAAACATTTATTAGTGTCAGCTATGTCGGGGGCGGCGATTAGGGGTGTTTAGACTTGGGGTTTATGTTAGGTTGTTAGGTTTAAACTTAACTTTCTTTTCCCCATAGACATCAATGGGGTTGCGTTAAGGCGATCTCCATTGCGTGATAGCTGGTGTTAGTTTTATTTCTAACACTTTCTCCCATTGATGTCTATGGGGGAAAGCGTGCACGAGCACTTAAACTCAGCCCTTGGCTTTTGTGCGGTATGGAGCTTAACGCACCATAACACACAGCACAAGGAGGTTTTTCAGTAACTCGTAATGGCAGCGCTATGGAGAGTGCAATAATGCAATTTTTTGGCGTTATTTTTGCACCCTGTTTAGTGTAAAATTCATAATCTAGGTGAGAGATCGTTTTCTGCAACCAATTGTAAAAAATTGCCCTGGGCATGTCAGAGACACTAAACACCTTCTCAGAATGTTAAAACAGGTGGAAGTCGATACGAATTGTAGACTAGTAACAATTGATGTTACTTCTTTGTATTCTAGTATCCCACATTCACAAGGTCTAAATTCACTATACCAGATTCTTAAAACCTTAACAATATAGGATAACATCTTTATTGAATTTATTAGTAAAGCAGTAGAATTTCTTTTGTATCATTATTTTTTATTTCAAGGTCAATATATTTTGCAGAAATGCGGTACGGCAATGGGGGCAAAATTTGCCCCCTCATATGCCAATATTTACTTAAGTCATTTTGAGTTTGAAAAAATCTTTACTGAAGTTATTCGTTTCACAGAACACATCAAAACGTATTTTAGATTTATTGATGACGTTATTATTATGGTCTGGGGATGATTATAGTCTAGAACAATTCATAAAATACATGAATAACAACACAAACAATCTAATCTTTATGAGCAGTTCTTCCACAACAGAGATTCCCTATCTTTTTTTTTTTTTTTTAAATATCTTTATTTTTGTGTGCCACATTCAGGAAGACAAATACATCATATATTCAGTACAACCATCAAACGATAATTCAACAACATTCTTTTCAACATGAGAAACTGGTCTGGACCAATTGTGCCCCTAGCTATGGGGCGGCTAAGGACTACATGGTGAATACAGTATCATTTAATAGAATGGCTAGATCCATGTAGCTTGAATTAGTCCTCCCTTAGGGCACTTTTTGTAACATACAAAGAAAACAAAACAAACAAATTCTAAAAACTGATCGAACAATGATGTTTGCCAACTCGGATTACTCACCTCTTCTCCCTCCTCTTTCAGTTCCTAGTTATTCGAATACCCACTCCCCTCTCAAAGTGGCTTCAAGTATGTACTCCGTGTTTTTAAATGGTGTTATAATGATCTTTTGTAGCGCTGTTGGGAGTGTGTGTATGAAGGGTTCCCACTTAGTGACGAAGGATTTAACTCTCTTAGTCATGTCGCCTAGTCCATCTGATTGTTCGATAAACAATTGATTAAGCAATGTCTGTTTCAGCTGTGTCACAGTAGGTGGATTACGCTTGAGCCAGTTTTGGAATATTAAGCGCCTGGCTACCAAAACTATGTTAGAGGTGAATATGTTAAGTTGTCTTGGGATATCCCCAAAATCCAACAATATAATGTTTCTAAATGTTAGTTCAGGAATGTGGGGATGTGTGTTCAGAGTCGCCCAGTAATTTGTCATTTTCCAAAACTTAACTAACTTGGGGCAGCTCCACGTCATGTGCTTAATGTCTGCATCTGTCTTCCCGCATTTTGGGCATTTGTTTTCTCTGTCAGTCCTCCATTTTTGGTATTTCTTGGGTGTTATGTAGCTGTCATGCATGAGCTTGAAGTGTGACTCCCTTACATCAGAAGAGAGAGTGGCTCGTTTGACCTTAAGGATACTCTCCTCTATGTCTTTACCAATGACTACCTCCCCCATCAAGGAACTCCAAACCTCAGCAATTTTACTGCTGCACGATGTGTTAGTTGGGTTGTTCAGGGTCATGTAAAGTGGGGAAATGGATGTGTTGCCCTGCTCTGCCAACTGCACTACTCGTTTAATATGCAATTGTGAAGCTTCCTGATTTTCCTTTTGTAGTGCTGTGTGGTAGTGCCTAGCCTGAAGGTATGCGTAATGGTGTGTGCTGGGTATCCCAAATGTCCGTCTCAAGTCTTCAAATGATTGCATGTGTTCCCCCCCTGGTGTCAGGGTCTGGCCCACTGTTCTTAAGCCTAGCTCTTTCCATCTAGCAAATGCTTCGGTTGTGATACCCGCAGGGAATTCTGGGTTCCCTCCCCAAGGCAAGTAGGTCAGCAGTCTATTGTTACCTCCCAAATATTTGCAGGCCAACCTCCAGGCTCTAGCAGGTTGACTCAGCAAATCAATGTCTGTCAAGTATTTAGTAGCTTGCGAGTGTGTCAAGTGCGGTATCATGTCTAATGTCCAGGGTTTTATTAGTGCATTCTCTAATTTAATGTTTGTAAATTTTTCTTTCCCGGTTAGCCAGTCAATGGCGAATTTACACTGAGCTGCCCAGTTATAGAGTTCAAAGTTGGGCAGTGCTAAGCCTCCCATCTCTCGGGCCGCCGTGAGTTTTAAGTAGCTGACCCTATGTTTCTTGTTAGTCCAAACGAACTGAAGGACCATATGGATCACATTTTGCAGGTCTGACTTTTTAAGGAGAAAGGGTAACGTCTGAAAAAAATAAAGCATTTTTGGGAAAAGTACCATTTTTATGAGTCCCACTCTACCACAGAGGGACAGCGGGAGCGGGGACCAAGTTTTAAGCATATCTTTCAAGTTTCTCAGCAGGGGGCCATAATTAATAGAGTACCACCTCCGTGGGTCAGTATGAAGGGTTATTCCCAAATATTTAAAGTTTCCTTCAACCACCTTAAAATCAAAGTTTGGAATTTGTCTATCGCCTTTGGCAAGTAACCATATTAGTTCTGTTTTATCCGTGTTGATCACGTACCCTGAGATCTTACTAAACTCCTCAATCATCTCCATCACCTTAGGAATATTCCTACAGGGGTCTTGAATAAACAGTACCATATCATCGGCAAAAAGCGAGATATGTGAGACCGTGTCTCCTATCTGCATTCCTTCCAGTTGTGCCCTAATTTTCCACGCCAGAGGTTCAATCGCAATATCAAAAAGAAGCGGAGACAGGGGGCAACCCTGCCTCGTGCCTCTATGGAGCATGAAGGGTGGGGTAGCTGTTCCATTCACAAGAATGGAGGCCTGTGGGATCTTGTACAGGTTGGATATCGCTTTTACAAATGGACCTTTTATTCCCATTTTTCCAAGAGTGTGGAAGAGATGTTCCCATAGGACCTTGTCGAAAGTTTTTTCAGCATCGATCAGTAACAAGGCTGCTTCCTGATGATTTCTCTTTTCCTTATTGTCTTGTGAGATCTTCCAATAGTACTGTATGATTGTTTGAACTTTTCTGATATTAAGCACCGAGGAACGTCCTTTAACAAACCCTGTCTGGTCACTGTGGATTAGTGACGGCAGTACATTAGCTAGCCTATTTGCTAAGATTTTTGTAAGGATTTTATAATCCTGATTTAACAGGGATATAGGCCGATAGGATTGGGGTAGGAGGGGATCGCGACCCTCCTTTGGTATAATACTGATATGGGCTTCTGCAAATCTAGCTGATGGCACCACCGTATCATCCAATAGTCCATTAAATAACCTTGCGAGGGACTCAGCTATATCTGGCCCCATAATTTTGTAGAATTCCGCCGGTAGCCCGTCCGGGCCGGGGGACTTCTCTAATTTCAAACCTTTAATTGTGTCTACAATTTCCTCTGGGGTAATAGGGGAGTTAATTCCCCCGAGTTGGTCCTGTTCTATTTGTGGCAGCTGGATGGGGTCCCAAAATCTGTCTCTGTCAGAGTCGTGTATATGTTGCTCAGAGTAGAGACCTTTATAGAAATTAGTGAATGCATTTTGAATGTCTGTTTCCCTGTCAAGTATGGCAGCTCCCTGTTTAATCGCTAGAATTGAGCTTCTCTTTCTGGTCAGTCTAGTCACTCTGGCCAGTAATTTCCCAGTTTTACCTCCAAACCTGTAGTATTTAGCTTGTGTTTTGGAATAAGCTCTGTTGGTTTGTTGGAAGATGTAGTTGTCTCTAAGTGTTTTAGCTTCCTTGTATTTATATCTGGTTGTGGTGTTGGGATTTCTGAGGTATCTGTTCCTAGCATTTATAAGACGTACTAAAAGCTCTTCTGTTTTTTGCTTGGTTTGTTTTTTAAATGATGCAGCGTAAGTTGATATGGTTCCCCTCAGAACTGCCTTGGCCGTTTCCCAAAATAAGAGAGGGTCGTCTATGTGTTCTCTATTAAGATCCATGTATGTGTGCCATTCTCCAAGGATATGCCTATAGAAGTTTGGGTCTCTATATAGATAAGTTGGGAAAATCCATTTATTTGGTGTGCGAGCAGTTCCACCCGCGCGGAACTTGATTCCTATAGGAGCGTGGTCGGAGATTGTGATAGGGTCAACCACAGCCTCTGCAACTCTTGGGCAGAAGCTTGAGGAAACCAGAAAATAGTCTAATCTCGAAAGAGTGTCCTTTGCCACAGACATACATGTAAATTCTCTACTTTCTGGGTGTTTGGCTCTCCACACATCTTGCAAGTTCAGAGATCTCGCCAATGTGCGTATAATCAGTGACTCCTTTTTTGAGTTTTGTACTCTGTGTGCTGATGGGGTGGTTCTGGCTGGGTTAGAAAATCTGTCAGCGGGGACCTGTGGGGCAATATTAAAATCTCCTCCAATGAGGAGAGGTAAGGTGGTAAACTTCAACATTTCTGAGTGTAGTGTCTTCCAGAACATTTGCTTCTGGGTTTGCGGTCCATATACACCAACTAGCGCAAAAGACAACCCCCCCACTTCTAGCTGAATCATAATATATCTACCTTCTTGATCAATTAGTGTTTTGGTAATAGTGTATTGCAAGGACTTCTTAAACAGGACCGCTACCCCTCTAGCCCTTCTTTGTTCATATGGCGTATAAATAACTTCTCCCACCCAACTCTGCCTCAGCTTCTGGTGTTCTAGTTGTGAAAGGTGTGTCTCTTCCAGAATGGCAATGTCAGTTCCTCTAGTGTGCAAATATCTTAATATTGATCTACGCTTTTGGGGGGACGTAATACCTCCCACATTCCAACTCATGATAGACAAGTTATTACATGCCATGAGGGATTGTGTCATGTGCTTGATATGCAGGTGTACGTGTTGTTGTGGAGAGTTGTGCTATGGCAATTGTGAAATACCTTGGGAGTTTTGTTAGTGTTGTGACAGTGTTCTTCCGACTACGAATAATTTCCTCCCTAACTGGATCCGAGGGAGAGAGGCAAGCATCCTGTTGGCTAGATAAAAAAGAGGTGAATAAATAACATGCAAAACAGTTTTGAAAAAACAATGACATTTCTATCAAGTCGCACCAATTTTCCTTCAACACTTGATTGGTGTGCATAGTGCAATTTTGTGTGTGCAGTACACTTCCCCCTGATTCTGAATTCCCTGATATAAGGCAAGTTTATATATTCTTAGTTCCTATTCCCTCTTTTTCTTTTCTCTTTTACTTCTTCCCCTTTTGTGGGCACTTTCAGCTCAATAGATTGAGCTGCTGAGAAATGTCTTAAGTATAGCGGTCTTCACTATCTATTATGAGTAGTTAGTTATTTAGTTAGTTAGTTACCTCCCCAGATCCCCTGTCTAGCAGCTATGATAAGTACATAAGTATTCAGGGGAGGGTCGTCTTCCACCTCTCCATTTCAGGCTTACCTCAATTAGTGGCCATTTCTATGAACTGCAACTCTACAGGTACTGAATGTCTTCTCACTGACCAGTTCTAATAATCTTTTGAAAAGGGTTATTTTCACTACGCTAAGATCAGTGTTATCTATTGTCTCATGAATATTACGGCATCTTGACTAAGAAAATCTTAGGTAAATGTAATGCAACATAGCAACAATAAAAGTAAAAGTATGAACTGTTGAACATATATGAAAAGAAAAAAAAAGAAAACAACATCAAACCCTCTCCATGATAGGAGTACTTGCTAAAATAGGTGACCTGTTGTTGGTCTAGGTTTGTCCCACTCTCATAAGCATATGCCGGATAATAAGAGTCGTTATGTATTGTCTCTTGGGACTTATTTATCCCTCTCAGGTGTCATCTGGTGCGGGATCTTTTTCCTGTCTCAGGAATTTCTGGAGTTGTCTAGGGTCTTCAAAGAATTTAACCCCTTGCTGGGTCTGAAGCTTGAGTTTCGCAGGAAACATTAGGGAAAAGGTGCGACCAGCCTCTGTTAGTGATTTACAATAAGGTGAGAAGTCCCTTCTCCTTCTAGATATTTCCGCTGAGTAGTCTTGGAATATCAGAATTTTCTTACCCTCAAAACTTAGGGGTGAGGACTGACGATAGGCTCTCAGAAGTAGGATTTTGTCCTTGAAATTAAGGTACCGGATCATTACTTGCCGTGGCCCTCTCACATTTTTCTGATCTTGGCTAGAGCTGCCTACCCTATGAGCTCTCTCAACAATACATGGTATGTCTTCAGGCCTCAAGTGTAGCAAAGTGGGTAGGGTTCGTTCAGCAAACTCAATTAGGTCTGTATTTGGCACAGTTTCTGGGAGACCGACAATGCGCAGGTTGTTGCGTCTCGAGCGGTTTTCGAGGTCGTCCACTTTATCTAGCAATAGCTTGTTCTGGGCCTCTAGTGCTCTGATCTTTGTAGAGCTCTCTCGTTGCAAGACTTCTCCATCTCCAACTCTCTGCTCCACATGTTGGAGTCTAGATGAAAAGGACTTAAAATCAGATGACAATGAGTCCATCCCTGTCTGTAGTTGCTCTATCTTGGGTAGAAATAGGGCTGAGATTTGGGAAACAATTGGGTGAGTGTCCGTCAGACCCTCATCCATTATCTCTGCGGTCATGTTTTCTGCAGCGTGTACCTCGGCAGCCACTTTAGATTTCCTTTCTTGATGCTTCTGCCTGTTAGACATAGTGCCGGTAGTTTTGACAAAACTGGAGTAGTATTACTGCATGCACCTATCCGGAATTTTATTCTCGCCCCCAGTAGTGAAAATCAGACAGACAAGAGAGTCTCTAGGCCTAGCTATTATTTGCTGGTGTTCTGGTCTCCCTTAGGTAGCTTGTGCCTTTAACGTTTATGCATTTGCAGAATGTAGGGGTTCAGTGGACTGCATGTTTTTTATATCATACTCGGAAGTTTTTCAGCATCTTCCCACCCCAGAAGGCCCCAGGGGGATGCCCGCATATCTGGCAAATTCAGTTCAGTGAGTTGTCCAAGTGGCAGAGGAGGAAAAACATATATACCACTGGGCAAAAGAGGTTATCTAATGTAGCACACAGTCTATGTTCTATGTCTTAATATCTGTCTTTAGTGTGTCAGGTTCTGGTGCGGTATTTTTGAGAATGTGCGTACGGCTGTGGCCACGTGGAGCGGCAGCTGGGGACTAATTATATTGCGTAGTTCTGTTTTTCCCTCTTTTCAGCCTGCTCACCATCGGAATGTTATGTCCTCCACTTTTCCCAAGCCCTTTCCTCAGCTTTACCAGGGGACGGGGGCTATTAGTAGTATTCTCTGCCTCAAGGCCCTTGTGTCATGCCCTTTTCAGGTTCCCAGCAGGATGCAAGATATAGTGGGTAGAATGGGTAAAATGGCGGCCGGAGCGCCGCTTTGCAACTCACCACCAGCTGCCCTCACCGCCCGTGCTTATCTCTCACCCTCGGATGGTGTGTCTTGCCAGATCAGCCCCACCAGAACCGACCGCTGTCTTTCTTTCCTCTGCCGTCCTGTTGTGTCTCTGACCGTAGCCACGGTCTCTCGCCTTCCGCTTAAATTCTTTTCTTCCTCACCGGTGGGGGAGCGGATCTTCTATGCTCCTTGTTATGTGATGCCGGGCAGGTATATAGAGTGGTTCTGCCAAGGATTCTAACTTATCCGGCCGTAATTTTTGTAATAGGCTTAAGTTGTGGGCCAGTGTTCCCGGAGCTCCACAGACTTGCGTCCTCTCACATCGGCCACCCACCGGAAGTCAGAGATTCCCTATCTTGATATAATTTAGCAGATAGATCAGGATAAAAAAATGTATCAACTCTAAAACATGCAGGAAGCCCATTGCAGGTAACAAAATCCTAAGGGCAGATTCCCATCATCCCACACATCTAAAAAGGGCCATTCCCAAGGGCCAACATATGAGGCTGAGAAGAAACTGCACAACATTTTCAGATTACAAGACTCAGGCAGCTGATCTCACAGAAAGATTAATTTTAAGAGTTTATGATAGACAGTTACTAGCAAAACTAATGAAGAAATAGCCTCAATGAATAGAGATACTCTCTTGACTGACAGTAAAAGAACAGATTCCTGGAAAAGGGGAATATAACAATAGTCTGACTTTTAGTACAAACTACAGTAAGCAATATACTGAAATGTCCAATGTTATCAGAAAATATCTCCCTATTCTTGATAAAGATCCACTGTTAAATAAGGAACTTTTACAAAATAAGATTTGTATCAAGCAAGGACAAAACTATTGGTGACAAAATGTATAGAGATTTCAGCAAAAGAGAGTTTAGATGTAATACCAATTGGTTAACCCCTAGGAAGGGCTATTTCAAATGTGGTGGTAGACCCTGCAAATCATGTAACTATTTGTACGACTAGAATGTTGAAGAATAGAATAAGGGAACATTTACTTTCCCTTTCAGCTGATTTACCACGTACACCTGTAGCAAAACATTTTCACTCACATTTGTCATCTGAGATTACAAATATTAAAGCTGGTTTTAAGTTTCTAGCTTTCGATCATGTACTTTATGACAATAAGGGTGGTGATAGACTCAAACTTTAACTAAGAAGAGAAGTGTATTGGATCTATAAGATAAATACAGGCAAACCAAATGACATAAATAAAATAAAAAATCTGATCTAAAATTGTTTACAGATTAGGCAAATAAACTTAGATTCTCTCTAGTGTTTTTCCATTTTTGTATGAATAGTTAAAAAACAAAATACATGCACTATATAAATATTATCACAATATAGTTATTTTTAAATGTTATTAAGTATTAAAACATTTAAAAAAAGTATTTTCACTTTTGTATTAACATTCACATGTATAATTTTTCCAAACTGTTGGAATTTAGAATCTCATTACTATTTTTACAGCTTGGAATGAATATCCCAGCCTTATTACTTATTATATCTTATTAAATTAGATTTTAGAGTTGGATCAGCCAATAGGATGAAAGCTCAATCCTATTGTCTGATTGCAACAGCGAATAGGATTTTTTCAACCTTAATTCCGATTGACTGATAGAAATCTATCAGCCAATCGGAATATAAGGGACACCATCTTGGATGACGTCATTTAAAGGAACCTTCATTCGGAAGAAGACGTTGGAAGAAGAGGATGCTCCGCGCCGGATCTCTTGAAGATGGAGCCACGCCGGATGGATGAAGATAGAAGATGCTGTCTGGATGAAGACTTCTGCCATCTTGTATGAAGACTTCGGCCCGCTTGGATGAGGACTTCTGCTGCTTCATTGAGGATGGATGTCGGCTCTTCAGAAACTGTAAGTGGATCTTCGCGGGTTAGTTCTAGGTTTTTTAAGGGTTTATTAGGTGGGTTTTAATTTTAGATTAGAGTTTGGGCTTTTGAAAAAAGAGCTAAATGCCCTTTTAAGGGCAATGCCCATACAAATGCCCTTTTCAGTGCAATGGGGAGCTAAGGTTTTTTAGATTAGGTTTTTATTTGTGGGGTTGGTTTTGTGGGTGGTGGGTTTTACTGTTGGGGGGTATTTGTATTTTTTAATTACAGGTAAAAGAGCTGATTTCTTTGGGGCAATGCCCTGCAAAAGGCCCTTTTAAGGGCCATTGGTAGTTTATTGTAGGCTAGGTTTTTTTTTTATTTTGGGGGGGCTCTTAGATTAGGTGTAATTAGTTTAAATATTTGATAATTTATTTTTTATTTTGTGTAACAGTGTTTATTTTTTTGTAACTTAGTGTTTATTTTTTGTAACTTAGTTGTTAGTTTTTTGTAACTTTGTAATTTTTAATAGTAGATTTAAATTATTTGAGTAGGGTTAGGTTTTTAAATATGTAATATAGTTAATTTAATTTGTAGTTTAATGTAATTTTAGTATAACAGTTAGGGTAGATTAATTAATAGTTTAATATAGTTTAATTTAAATCTAAAGATAAGTTTTAATTTATTATTAGATAGGGATGAGTTAATATTTAATATAAAGTTAGCGGGTTGTTAGGTTTAGGGGTTAATAGGTTAATTTAGTTTATGGCGATGTGGGGGCTGGCGGTTTAGGGGTTAATAGGTTTAGTAAGTGGTACTGATGTGGGAGGCCAGGGGTTTAGGGGTTAATAACTTTATTTAGTTGCGGTGGGCTCCGGGAGCGGCGGGATATGGGTTAATACTTTTATGTAGGTGGGGGCGGTGTCGGGCGGCAGATTAGAAGTTAATAAGTATAATGTAGGTAGCGGCGGTGTTGGGGTGGCAGATTAGGGGTTAATAAGTATAATGTAGGTGTCGGGGCGGCAGATTAGGGGTTAATAAGTATAATGTAGGTGGCGGCGGTGACGGGGCGGCAGATTAGGGGTGTTTAGACTCAGGCATTATGTTAGGGTGTTAGGTGTAAACATAACTTTTATTCTACCATAGAAATCAATGGGATATTGGGCAGCAGCAAATATGAGCTTTCACTGTTTCAGACTCCCATTGATTCCTATGGCATCTGCAGCCTCCAGGGCGGCGGATTGAAAAGCAGGTACGCTGGGCCGTAATAGTGGTGAGCGTACCTGTTAGCAGTTTGATAACTAGCAAAAGTAGTCAGATAGTGCCGAATTTGCATTCGGAACATCTGTAGTGAAGTAAGCATCGATATGTGTCGGACTGAGACCGGCGGATCGTATGTTACGTCACAGATTTCAACTTTTGCCGGTCTGTAGGCTTTGACAAATGAGGCGAATCAAGCTCGCCACAATTACACTGCGGAATTCCAGCGTATTTGCGGTTGACGGCTTGATAAATAGGCCTCTAAGTTAACACCTATGCACTTTACATTCATATGAGGATTTTTTAACATCACTATGGATTTACTTGGCAATAAGATGGAAAGTACATTTGACTGTAAAAATGTTGATATCTTTATAAAAATTATAACCTTGAGATAAAAAAACAAAAAATTAAATAAAGAATCAAATGAAAAGTTACAGTTGGATATGTTTATCATCAATTTTTGGTTTATCTTAATAAATAGTTGCATAAAAAACTAAATGTGGAAATTCTACACAGAAATAATTATAATTGCAAAAACAAACTATATAGAAATATATGATATTGCCTAATATGAAATAATAGATTACAATGATGGATCAGTCAATATGGACCTTTATTATTCATCTTTTTTATACAATTCCTTTAATGTTTTAAATGTGGAATTAGCTCTTAAAATTGTTTTTAAAATGTATCATAGTGAACTCGGAACAGTCATTTGAAAAAAGGATTACCTATAAGAATACTGAATTGTCACCTTAATATTGCAAAATTGTTGCTAGTGGAATCTTTACTAAAGCAATGATGTGACTTGCAAATTATCCTTGAAACCGCTAATGTTAAGAATTTTCTGATCATGTGTCTATGATGCAATGAAGTAGGTGTATAAATCTTTAACAGTTATACAGGTGTGATAGCCCTGACGAAGTGCCAAGTGCGGCATGAAACGCGTAGGCTGATGGTCCAAATCAGGACTTGCTGACAGCAGTGACTCCTTTGGCAAACACTTTGTTTTATATAGATATACAATAAAAGTGAAGTTTTACCATTCCTCCTTTTTCTTAGATTTTTCTTCACTGATTGACTAAAACATTTGTCCGTCAAAAGAACTGATATAAGAAGGCAGTCTGCAGAGGCTTAGATACAACGTAATCACAGAGGTAAAAAGTGTAAATCTATAACCGTGTTAGTTATGCAAAACTGGGGTATGGCTGATTGGCTATTGGCTGATTGGATCAGCCAATAGGATTGAACTTCAATTCTATTGGCTGATTGGATAAGCCAATAGGATTTTTCCTACCTTAATTCTGATTGGCTGATAGAATCCTATCAGCCAATTGGAATTCAAGGGACGCCATCTTGGGTGATTTTGCAGGTAATAGAGCTGATTACTTTGGGGCAATGCCCCGCAAAAAGCCCTTTTAAGGGCTATTTGTAATTTAGTATAGGGTAGGGATTTTTATTATTTTGGGGGGCTTTTTTATTTTATAAGGGGGATTAGATTAGGTGTAATTAGTTTAAAATTCTTGTAATTATTTTATTATTTTCTGTAATTTAGTGTTTATTTTTTTTCGTACTTTAGTTTATTTAATCCTAAATTAATTGTAGTTAATTTAGGAAATTATTTTAATTATATTGTAGTGTTAGGTGTAATTGTAATTTAGGTTAGGGTTTATTTTACAGTTAAATTTGTTTTTATTTTAACTAGGAAGTTGAACTATTAGTTATATTGTAGCTTATCTTATGGTTTATTTTATAGGTAAGTATTTAGTTTTAAATAGGAATAATTTATTTAATTGTAGTTATTTTATTTCATTTTATTTAAATTATATTTAAGCTAGGGGGGGTTAGGGTTAGGGTTAGACTTAGGTTTAGGGGTTAATACATTTAATATAGTTGCGGCGACGTTGTGGGCTGCAGATTAGGGGTTAATAAATGTAGGTAGGTGTCGGCGATGTTAGGGACGGCAGATTAGGGGTTAATAAAATTTAACTAGTGTTTGCTAGGCAGGAGTGCGGCGGTTTAGGGGTTAATATATTTTTTGAAGTGCCGTCAATGTTTGGTCGGCAGATTAGGGGTTAAAAACTTAACTGTTTGCGATGTGGGGGGGGGGCTCGGTTTAGGGGTTAATAGGTAGTTTATGGGTGTACTTTTTAGCACTTTAGTTAAGAGTTTTATGTTACGGCGTTAGCCCATAAAACTCTTAACTACTGACTTTTAAATGCGGTAGGAGTCTTGACAGGAGAGGGTGTACCGCTCACTTTCTTCAAGACTCGTAATACTGGCATTAGGAAAATCCCATTAAAAAGATAGGCTATGCAATGGATAAGTCCACCAGATGACACAACTTATGTATGATAAAGGTAACAGAGTAACAGACGCCACTGTCCATTTTGCAACACAAAATGTAAAAGGTTTCAACTCCCCATCCAAGAGATCAATGGCCCTTAGAGATATAGTACAAAAAGGGGGGGAGATAGTAGGCCTGCAAGAAACTCATTTTAAGAGAGGGTATATACCCAAATATCTCCATAGCTGTTTCTCCCAACACTTCTATAGCGCACACAAGAACAAAAAAATAAATGGTGTCAGCATTCTAATACGTAATTCCATACCTTTCAAATTAATAGCTCAGAAGAAAGACACAGAGGGCAGATTCTTAGCCATTAATGGCATACTATACAATAAACTGGTAACTATTGTGAACTTATATGCTCCAAACCACAAACAAGCATTATTCTTCAAAGCTATAGTCCCTCTACTCCAGGACATCCACAAAGGTCAGCTGATAGTTTTAGGAGATTTTAATTTACCGCTTAACCCTAAATTGGATAGCTCAAACCCGCACATACAAATTGCAAAACGCACACTTAAATCAACAGGGAATTTTTTAAGATCCTTCAGTTTACACGACCCTTGGAGAATTGCAAACCCTGAACGTAGAGATTACACATTCTTTTCTAATCCGAATAAAACATACTCAAGAATAGACTTTATTTTACTAGACCACATAATCCTGGCAAACGCTAAATCAACATCCATCACGCACACAGCGTGGTCAGATCACTCTATGGTTAGATGTGTCATAGATTGGCCCTCAGCTCCCATAAAGGATTTTACATGGAGGTTAGATGAAACCTTATTACTAGACCCGATGATATGTCATACCTTAGAAAAGGAAATCAGGGAATATTTCACACAAAATGCTAAGGGGGATGTAGCACCTGCCATGGTGTGGGAGGCTCACAATAGCTACATTAGGGGCACGCTAATTAAACTACGAGCTAACAAGCTTAAACAACAGAGAGAAGAATACACACATATCACCAAGGAGTTAGAGCATTTAGAATACCTTCATAAAATACACCCACAAGATGAAAAAGTCCTACAACAGCTAAAATTCTATAGATCTAAGCTGCAATCTCACTTACATATCAAAGCACAGACAGCAGCATTTAAACTTAAGCAGAGATTCTATCATGATGCCAATAAACCGGGACGTCAACTAGCCAGATCACTAAAATCCAAACAAACAAAAACTTATATTTATTCAATAAACAACCAAAAAGGGGAAAGAGTGGAAGATACCAAACGCATAGCTGAGATCTTTAAAAACTACTATCACACCCTATACAATCTCTATCCAAATAGATTAGTTTCAGATCACGAAACCAAATGTACAAATTACATGGACAAAATCAAGGCTCCAGAAATCTCTGAGTCAGATAGTGAGATGTTAAAGGCCCAGATAACTCACAAAGAGATCATAGAGGCTATTAGGTCTCTGAAGCCTGAGAAGGCTCCGGGACCGGATGGATTCTCGGGCTCTTATTATAAATTATTCTCGCACCTATTATCACCTCACATGTTAGAAACTTTTCATCAGATTGACAATGGGGGTACACTTCCAGACACCATGTTACAAGCAGTTATCACTGTACTCCCTAAACCAGGCAAGAATCCTGACACTCCAGCGAATTTCCGCCCCATATCGCTACTGAATATAGACCTTAAGGTCTATGCCAAAGTACTAGCAGCCCGACTTAATAAATTATTACCACATTTGATTTCGCCAGATCAGGTGGGGTTTGTACCGTGGAGAGAGGCGAAAGACAACACGGTTAAACTACTAAATTTATTAGATTATATAAATACCAAGACCATACCATCAGTTATGCTTTCCACTGACGCTGAGAAAGCGTTTGATAGGTTAGACTGGACCTTTCTAGAATCCACTCTTCATAAGTTCAAGTTTCCCCCTCCATTTATAAACAGAGTCATGGCCCTTTACTCATTTCCCACAGCCCAAATCAGAATAAATGGTACATTATCGGAACAATTTGAAATACGCAACGGCACTCGCCAAGGTTGCCCACTCTCCCCACTATTGTTCATCCTATCATTAGAAATGATGGCGTGTAAAATAAGATCAAACAACAATATAGCAGGAATAAATATCAATCATAAGGAATACAAATTATCTATGTTTGCAGATGATATTTTATTGACCTTGGTAAACCCTCTTGACTCTCTCTCCGCGGTACAATCAGAATTCTTAGATTATGGAGAGGTTTCAAACTTCTCAATAAACGCCAATAAATCAGAACTATTGCCCTTAAATTTACCTACCAATATCAAGAACTTAATTCAGACCCATAGTCCCTTCGCGATACAACAGAAATCTATAAAATATCTAGGAGTACACTTGCTGAACAATATAGATTCCATTCGAACTAGACATGTGCGGTTCGTTTCGGATTAATTCGGAAATTCGGTAAATTCGGAGATTCGGATCGATTCGGATTTCCGAATTAAAATACTTCCGAATCTACCGAATGAATCCGAAATAGCTGCCGTATCTCCGAATAAATCCGAATTAGCTCGTTAAGATTCGGCATTTCCCCATAGGAAACAATGGGAGTTTCGGCTGAAAAAAAACTAACACCGCAGCCCCATTGTTTCCTATGGGGAAACACTAAGTCTGCACCTAACACCCTAACATGTACCCCGAGTCTCTAAACACCCCTAATCTAACACTTATTAACCCCTAATCTGCTGCCTCCGCTATCGCTGACACCTGCATTATTTTATTAACCCCTAATCTGCCGACCGAATATCGCCGCCACCTACATTATAGCTATTAACCCCTAATCTGCTGTCCCTAACACTGCCGACCCCTACATTATAGTTATTAACCCCTAATCTGCCTCCCCCCAACGTCGCCGCAATCTAACTACAAGTATTAACCCCTAATCTGCCGACCCGATATCGCCGCCGCCTACATTATAGCTATTAACCCCTAACCTGCTGTCCCTAACACCGCCGACCCCTACATTATGGTTATTAACCCCTAATCTGCCTCCCCCCAACGTCGCCACAATCTAACTACAAGTATTAACCCCTAATCTGCCGACCGCAAATCGCCGCCACTATAATAAATGTATTAACCCCTAAACCGCCGCACTCCCGCCTCCCAAACACTATAATACATTTTATTAACCCCTAATCTGCCCTCCCTAACATCGCCGCCACCTACCTACAATTATTAACCCCTAATCTCCCGCCCCCATCGTCGCCGCTACTATAATAAGGTTATTAACCCCTAAACCTAAGTCTAACCCTAACACTAACACCCCCTAACTTAAATATAATTTAAATAAAACGAAATAAGTTTACTATAGTTAAATAAATGAATCCTATTTAAAACTAAAGACTTACCTGTAAAATAAACCCTAAGATAGCTGCAATATAACTAATAGTTACATTGTAGCTATTTTAGGATTTATTTTTATTTTACAGGCAACTTTGTATTTATTTTAACTAGGTACAATAGTTATTAAATAGTTAATAACTATTTAATAACTACCTAGCTAAAATAAATACAAATTTACCTGTAAAATAAATCCTAACCTAAGTTACACTAACACCTAACACTACACTATCATTAAATTAACTAAATAAATGAATCATATTTAAAACAAAATACTTACCTGTAAAATAAACCCTAATATAGCTGCAATATAACTAATAGTTACATTGTAGCTATTTTAGCATTTATATTTATTTTACAGACAACTTTGTATTTATTTTAACTAGGTACAATAGCTATTAAATAGTTATTGACTAATTAATAGCTACCTAGTTAAAATAATTACAAAATTACCTGTAAAATAAATCCTAACCTAAGTTACAATTAAACCTAACACTACACTGTCATTAAATAAATTAACTACAAGTACCTACAATTATCTACAATTAAATAAACTAAAGTACAAAACCCCCCACTAAATTACAAAAACAAACAAACACTAAATTACAAAAAATAAAAAAATATTACAAGAATTTTAAACTAATTACACCTAATCTAAGCCCCCTAATAAATTAACAAAGCCCCCCAAAATAAAAAAAAATCCCCTACCCTATACTAAATTACAAAAGTTAACAGCTCTATTACCTTACCAGCCCTGAACAGGGCCCTTTGCGGGGCATGCCCCAAAGAAAACAGCTCTTTTGCCTGTAAAAAAAAAACACAATCCCCCCCCCACATTACAACCCACCACCCACATACCCCTACTCTAACCCAAACCCCCCTTAAATAAACCTAACACTACCCCCCTGAAGATCTCCCTACCTTGAGTCGTGTTCACCCAGCCGGGCCGAAGTCTTCATCCGATGGGGCAGAAGAGGACATCCAGACCGGCAGAAGTCTTCATCCAAGCGGGGCAAGAAGAGGTCTTCCATCCATCATACAAGTACCAAAATACAAACAAACACTAAATTACCAAAAATAATAAAATATTACAATAATTTTAAACTAATTACACCTAATCTAAGCCCCCTACTAGCTATTAATATAGCTTCAATATAACTAATAGTTACATTGTAGCTATTTTAGGATTTATATGTATTTTACAGGCAACTTTGTATTTATTTTAACTAGGTACAATAGTTATTAAATAGTTAATAACTATTTAATAACTACCTAGCTAAAATAAATACAAATTTACCTGTAAAATAAATCATAACCTAAGTTACAATTACACCTAACACTACACTATCATTAAATTAACTAAATAAATGAATCCTATATAAAACTAAAGACTTACCTGTAAAATAAACCCTAATATAGCTGCAATATAACTAATAGTTACATTGTAGCTATTTTAGCATTTATATTTATTGTACAGGCAACTTTGTATTCATTTTAACTAGGTTCAATAGCTATTAAATAGATATTGACTATTTAATAGCTACCTAGTTAAAATAATTACAAAATTACCTGTAAAATAAATCCTAACCTAAGTTACAATTAAACCTAACACTACACTATCATTAAATAAATTAACTACAAGTACCTACAATTAAATGCAATTAAAAAAACTAAACTAAAGTACAAACCCCCCCCCACTAAATTACAAAAAATAAAAAAATATTACAAGAATTTTAAACTAATTACACCTAATCTAAGCCCCCTAATAAAATAACAAAGCCCCCCAAAATAAAAAAAATGCCCTAACCTATACTAAATTACAAAAGTTAACAGCTCTATTACCTTACCAGCCCTGAACAGGGCCCTTTGCGGGGCATGCCCCAAAGAAAACAGCTCTTTTGCCTGTAAAAAAAAAACACAATCCCTCCCCCACATTACAACCCACCACCCACATACCCCTACTCTAACCCAAACCCCCCTTAAATAAACCTAACACTACCCCCCTGAAGATCTCCCTACCTTGAGTCGTGTTCACCCAGCCGGGCCGAAGTCTTCATCCGATGGGGCAGAAGAGGACATCCAGACCGGCAGAAGTCTTCATCCAAGCGGGGCAAGAAGAGGTCTTCCATCCATCATACAAGTACCAAAATACAAACAAACACTAAATTAGCAAAAATAATAAAATATTACAATAATTTTAAACTAATTACACCTAATCTAAGCCCCCTACTAGCTATTAATATAGCTACAATATAACTAATAGTTACATTGTAGCTATTTTAGGATTTATATTTATTTTACAGGCAACTTTGTATTTATTTTAACTAGGTACAATAGCTATTAAATAGTTAATAACTACCTAGCTAAAATAAATACAAATTTACCTGTAAAATAAACCCTAACCTAAGTTACAATTACACCTAACACTACACTGTCATTAAATTAACTAAATAAATTAATCCTATATAAAACTAAATACTTACCTGTAAAATAAACCCTAATATAGCTACAATATAACTAATAGTTACATTGTAGCTATTTTAGCATTTATATTTATTTTACAGGCAACTTTGTATTTATTTTAACTAGGTACAATAGCTATTAAATAGTTATTGACTAATTAATAGCTACCTAGTTAAAATAATTACAAAATTACCTGTAAAATAAATCCTAACCTAAGTTACTATTAAACCTAACACTACACTATCATTAAATAAATTAACTACAAGTACCTACAATTAAATACAATGAAATAAACTAAACTAAAGTACAAAAAAAACAAACACTAAATTACAAAAAATAAAAAAAATTACAAGAATTTTAAACTAATTACACCTAATCTAAGCCCCCTAATAAAATAACAAAGCCCCCCAAAATAAAAAAATGCCCTACCCTATACTAAATTACAAAAGTAATCAGCTCTATTACCTTACCAGCCCTTAAAAGGGCCTTTTGCGGGGGCATGCCCCAAAGAAAACAGCTCTTTTGCCTGTAAAAAAAAACACAATACCCCCCCCACATTACAACCCACCACCCACATACCCCTACTCTAACCCAAACCCCCCTTAAATAAACCTAACACTACCCCCCTGAAGATCTCTCTACCGTGTCTTCACCCAGCGGGCCGAAGTCTTCATCCGATCGGGCAGAAGAGGACATCCAGACCGGCAGAAGTCTTCATCCAAGCGGGGCAAGAAGAGGTCTTCCATCCATCAGAAGTCTTGATCCAGGCGGCATCTTCTCTGTTCATCCATCCGGAGCGGAGCGGCAGCATCCTGAAGACATCCCACGCAGAGCATCCTCTTCTTTCTTGATCCGACGACTAGGTGACTGTACCTTTAAGTGACGTCATCCAAGATGGCGTCCCTTGAATTCCGATTGGCTGATAGGATTCTATCAGCCAATCGGAATTAAGGTAGGAAAAATCTGATTGGCTGATTTAATCAGCCAATCAGATTCAAGTTCAATCTGATTGGCTGATGGAATCAGCCAATCAGATTGACCTCGCATTCTATTGGCTGTTCCGATCAGCCAATAGAATGCGAGCTCAATCTGATTGGCTGATTGGATCAGCCAATCGGATTGAACTTGAATCTGATTGGCTGATTGAATCAGCCAATCAGATTTTTCCTACCTTAATTCCGATTGGCTGATAGAATCCTATCAGCCAATCGGAATTCAAGGGACGCCATCTTGGATTACGTCACTTAAAGGTACAGTCACCTAGTCGTCGGATCAAGAAAGAAGAGGATGCTCTGCGTGGGATGTCTTCAGGATGCTGCCGCTCCGCTCCGGATGGATGAACAGAGAAGATGCCGCCTGGATCAAGACTTCTGATGGATGGAAGACCTCTTCTTGCCCCGCTTGGATGAAGACTTCTGCCGGTCTGGATGTCCTCTTCTGCCCCATCGGATGAAGACTTCGGCCCGCTGGGTGAAGACACGGTAGAGAGATCTTCAGGGGGGTAGTGTTAGGTTTATTTAAGGGGGTTTGGGTTAGAGTAGGGGTATGTGGGTGGTGGGTTGTAATGTGGGGGGGGTATTGTGTTTTTTTTTACAGGCAAAAGAGCTGTTTTCTTTGGGGCATGCCCCCGCAAAAGGCCCTTTTAAGGGCTGGTAAGGTAATAGAGCTGATTACTTTTGTAATTTAGTATAGGGTAGGGCATTTTTTTATTTTGGGGGGCTTTGTTATTTTATTAGGGGGCTTAGATTAGGTGTAATTAGTTTAAAATTCTTGTAATTTTTTTTATTTTTTGTAATTTAGTGTTTGTTTTTTTGTACTTTAGTTTAGTTTATTTCATTGTATTTAATTGTAGGTACTTGTAGTTAATTTATTTAATGATAGTGTAGTGTTAGGTTTAATAGTAACTTAGGTTAGGATTTATTTTACAGGTAATTTTGTAATTATTTTAACTAGGTAGCTATTAAACAGTAAATATCTATTTAATAGCTATTGTACCTAGTTAAAATAAATACAAAGTTGCCTGTAAAATAAATATAAATGCTAAAATAGCTACAATGTAACTATTAGTTATATTGTAGCTATATTAGGGTTTATTTTACAGGTAAGTATTTAGTTTTATATAGGATTAATTTATTTAGTTAATTTAATGACAGTGTAGTGTTAGGTGTAATTGTAACTTAGGTTAGGGTTTATTTTACAGGTAAATTTGTATTTATTTTAGCTAGGTAGTTATTAACTATTTAATAGCTATTGTACCTAGTTAAAATAAATACAAAGTTGCCTGTAAAATAAATATAAATCCTAAAATAGCTACAATGTAACTATTAGTTATATTCTAGCTATATTAATAGCTAGTAGGGGGCTTAGATTAGGTGTAATTAGTTTAAAATTATTGCAATATTTTATTATTTTTGCTAATTTAGTGTTTGTTTGTTTTTTTGTACTTTTCTGATGGATGGAAGACCTCTTCTTGCCCCGCTTGGATGAAGACTTCTGCCGGTCTGGATGTCCTCTTCTGCCCCATCGGATGAAGACTTCGGCCCGGCTGGGTGAACACGACTCAAGGTAGGGAGATCTTCAGGGGGGTAGTGTTAGGTTTATTTAAGGGGGGTTTGGGTTAGAGTAGGGGTATGTGGGTGGTGGGTTGTAATGTGGGGGGGGGATTGTGTTTTTTTTTACAGGCAAAAGAGCTGTTTTCTTTGGGGCATGCCCCGCAAAAGGCCCTGTTCAGGGCTGGTAAGGTAATAGAGCTGTTAACTTTTGTAATTTAGTATAGGGTAGGGCATTTTTTTTATTTTGGGGGGCTTTGTTATTTTATTAGGGGGCTTAGTTTAGGTGTAATTAGTTTAAAATTCTTGTAATATTTTTTTATTTTTTGTAATTTAGTGGGGGGGGGGTTTGTACTTTAGTTTAGTTTTTTAATTGTATTTAATTGTAGGTACTTGTAGTTAATTTATTTAATGATAGTGTAGTGTTAGGTTTAATTGTAACTTAGGTTAGGATTTATTTTACAGGTAATTTTGTAATTATTTTAACTAGGTAGCTATTAAACAGTAAATATCTATTTAATAGCTATTGTACCTAGTTAAAATAAATACAAAGTTGCCTGTACAATAAATATAAATGCTAAAATAGCTACAATGTAACTATTAGTTATATTGCAGCTATATTAGGGTTTATTTTACAGGTAAGTCTTTAGTTTTATATAGGATTCATTTATTTAGTTAATTTAATGATAGTGTAGTGTTAGGTGTAATTGTAACTTAGGTTATGATTTATTTTACAGGTAAATTTGTATTTATTTTAGCTAGGTAGTTATTAAATAGTTATTAACTATTTAATAGCTATTGTACCTAGTTAAAATAAATACAAAGTTGCCTGTAAAATAAATATAAATCCTAAAATAGCTACAATGTAACTATTAGTTATATTGAAGCTATATTAATAGCTAGTAGGGGGCTTAGATTAGGTGTAATTAGTTTAAAATTATTGTAATATTTTATTATTTTTTGTAATTTAGTGTTTGTTTGTATTTTGGTACTTGTATGATGGATGGAAGACCTCTTCTTGCCCAGCTTGGATGAAGACTTCTGCCGGTCTGGATGTCCTCTTCTGCCCCATCGGATGAAGACTTCGGCCCGGCTGGGTGAACACGACTCAAGGTAGGGAGATCTTCAGGGGGGTAGTGTTAGGTTTATTTAAGGGGGGTTTGGGTTAGAGTAGGGGTATGTGGGTGGTGGGTTGTAATGTGGGGGTGGGGGGATTGTGTTTTTTTTTTTACAGGCAAAAGAGCTGTTTTCTTTGGGGCATGCCCCGCAAAGGGCCCTGTTCAGGGCTGGTAAGGTAATAGAGCTGTTAACTTTTGTAATTTAGTATAGGGTAGAGCATTTTTTTTATTTTGGGGGGCTTTGTTATTTTATTAGGGGGCTTAGATTAGGTGTAATTAGTTTAAAATTCTTGTAATATTTTTTTATTTTTTGTAATTTAGTGTTTGTTTTTTTTTGTAATTTAGTGGGGGGGTTTTGTACTTTAGTTTATTTAATTGTAGATAATTGTAGGTACTTGTAGTTAATTTATTTAATGACAGTGTAGTGTTAGGTTTAATTGTAACTTAGGTTAGGATTTATTTTACAGGTAATTTTGTAATTATTTTAACTAGGTAGCTATTAATTAGTCAATAACTATTTAATAGCTTTTGTACCTAGTTAAAATAAATACAAAGTTGCCTGTAAAATAAATATAAATGCTAAAATAGCTACAATGTAACTATTAGTTATATTGCAGCTATTTTAGGGTTTATTTTACAGGTAAGTATTTTGTTTTAAATATGATTCATTTATTTAGTTAATTTAATGATAGTGTAGTGTTAGGTGTTAGTGTAACTTAGGTTAGGATTTATTTTACAGGTAAATTTGTATTTATTTTAGCTAGGTAGTTATTAAATAGTTAATAACTATTTAATAACTATTGTACCTAGTTAAAATAAATACAAAGTTGCCTGTAAAATAAAAATAAATGCTAAAATAGCTACAATGTAACTATTAGTTATATTGCAGCTATCTTAGGGTTTATTTTACAGGTAAGTCTTTAGTTTTAAATAGGATTCATTTATTTAACTATAGTAAACTTATTTCGTTTTATTTAAATTATATTTAAGTTAGGGGGTGTTAGTGTTAGGGTTAGATTTAGGTTTAGGGGTTAATAACCTTATTATAGTAGCGGCGACGATGGGGGCGGGAGATTAGGGGTTAATACTTGTAGTTAGATTGCGGCGACGTTGGGGGAGGCAGATTAGGGGTTAATAACTATAATGTAGGGGTCGGCGGTGTTAGGGACAGCAGGTTAGGGGTTAATAGCTATAATGTAGGCGGCGGCGATATCGGGTCGGCAGATTAGGGGTTAATACTTGTAGTTAGATTGCGGCGACGTTGGGGGAGGCAGATTAGGGGTTAATAACTATAATGTAGGGGTCGGCGGTGTTAGGGACAGCAGATTAGGGGTTAATAGCTATAATGTAGGCGGCGGCGATATCCGATCGGCAGATTAGGGGTTAAATAATGTTATTATAGGGTTTGCGATGTGGGGGGGCCTCGGTTTAGTGGTTCATAGGTAGTTTATGGGTGTTAGTGACTTAGTGTACTAAATGGGTGTTAGTGTACTAAAAACATACCGAATTTCGGAACGGAATAGAACCGAATTCAGCCGAATCCGAATAAATCCAAAACGAATTTATTCGGATCCGAATAAATCCGAAACGAATTTATTCAAATTTTGCCGAATCAGATTCGATCCGAAACGAAATTCGAAAAGTCCGAATCGATCCGAACCGAAAACGAACCGAATTTTTTAGCGGTGCACATGTCTAATTCGAACATTTAATTACTCCAAATTACTAAACACAATCACCAATCAGGCGTCGACATGGCTGGCTAAGAATATATCTTGGATCGGGAGAATAAATTCTGTTAAGATAGTACTTTTACCAAAGATCTTATACATCTTGCAGACGCTTCCACTACCTAACACACAGACATACATTTTGAAGCTACAAAAAGTCATTCACAGTTTCATCTGGAAAAAAAGACCCCCTCGAGTAAACATGCTGTCCATGTATGCAAACAAAGATATGGGAGGCTTGGGTGTACCCAATATAACTTTATATAAACAAGCAATCTCATTGCAAAGAATTATTGACTGGAGTAGGCACTCAGTAGAAGAACCTAAACACTGGATACATTTAGAACATGACATATCGGGAATATCACAACTAGGGGGGTTATGTTGGCTACCTAAATTACTGTCCAAACCTCATACTAACTTTACTGCCACTATCTTAAGCACCCTTAGGGATTGGAAGTTTATACGGGATAGATATCAAGGCATTTCTAGCGCTTACTCCCCGCTGACACCAATTCTGGCCCCGAATTCATAGAGGGTCTAGAACATAGCTCAGGTCACAACATTAGTCTAAAAGGCTACATCCCAGTATCATTAATGACCAATTTGGGGAAACTAACGCCAAGATCTGATCTTTTGGACATAGGAAATGGGTATTTCGCTCAATGGATGAGATACCATCAGGCGAGCCATTACATTTACACTCATAGAGAAAAGGCCAATTTTCTGAGAAAATTGACAACGTTTGAACAGATGTGCTTTAATAACACTGCACATAAAAAGATTATTTCAACCACATACAAACTACTACTTGAGTCCACAGCCCCCAAGCCCCATAGATATATAAAAGGGTGGGAAAGAGATCTCACAGGGCCACAGGATTCTAAAACATGGAATAAGATATTTTACAACATAGCTCACTCAGCTCACACAACTCATGCAATAGAAACTAACTATAAAATATTGTTTCGTTGGTATCTCACACCAAATAGACTGAAATATTTACTCCCCTCAGCCACTGAGAAATGCTGGAGATGTAGACAGGCAGTAGGTAACATGGGCCACATTTGGTGGTCCTGTGAGTTAATCAAACCATTTTGGAAGAAAATAATAAAATAAATAAATACAGTTTTATCTTGCAATATCCCACAGGATCCACTAATATGTATGTTTAATATGTTGAACGATGTTAAGTGTACCATTAAAAGAAATTTGGGGCATATCATGTTGAATGTAGCCAAACAGCTCATAGCCTCCTCATGGAGATCTGATAAAATCCCAACAATAAGTAGATGGAGGGAGAAAGTAAAAGAAACACTGATGCTAGAGAGATATTCCTATTTTAAGACAAACAGGTTAACAATGTACACCGACATGTTATTCTTCTGGGAATCATATGCTGGTCTTTAACTTAACTCAGTCTGAGATATTCTACGCCAGTATGAGCATATAAGGGGGCAATAAGTGGCGTCTGAAATCACAACATTCTATGTATTCAGAGTATACAAACATATGTTCATGCCGCAAACTCGACAAGACTTGGGTAGTCATTCTCTGCAGGATGCAATTGTTGAAAATGTTAATGTTTAGCTAATTTTATTCGCTAAGTGTTAATTTTAGCGATTGGTTATAGAGGTCCTAGGAAGAATTTTGCATTATCTGTAGTCTTTGGATTATGATATTAAATGTATTCTCACTATGTATCATCTGATGTACCTCTTTAAAGGAAAAATTCAATAAAGAAATAAAATATAAAAAAAAAAAAAAGATAGGCTATGCAATTGACATAAGGGAATTTGCGGTATGCTCGAGTCGCGGAAAAAAAAGTGAGCGGTACACCTGTACCTGCCAGACTCGTAATACCAGCGGGCGTTAAAAAGCAGCGTTGGGACCTCTCAACACTGCTTTTTAAGGCTAACGCAAGACACATAATCTAGCCGAAAGTGTCTTAAAAATGTTTAACCATGGAAAGTACCATTGTTTTGAAGAATAATTTTATATAATGTTCAGTACATCCAGAAATTTTACAATCACTTGAAGACTGTATTGAGAGCAGTAAAGAATGTGAAATGAAATACAGATAGTTTTTTTGTCACAAAGTTAGGATAATCTCTATTCCTCACAACTGCTTGAAGTCACTATTTCCTTGTACTAGGTGTGACTATGTATAATGTGACTAAGCCTAATTCCTTTAACCAGTACTCATGTAAATATAGACTTTTTCCCCAGAAATGAACTAACATTTCTGTATGCTAATTGTTTAACATCTCATTCAGTCACTGGGATGTTGTTCTTGAATAGCTAACAAAAATATGAATATAAATTTACCATGAGACATAACAGGAATTTATCTTATTTAATTTACCTTAAAAGTCCCTTTACATTTTGAGAGTTGTACAGAATGATTGACATACTTATATACTAAAATATTGTACATTATAATGACTGGCTTGCACCAGTTTCTATGATCATATAACTGCATTAGATATTATGATATTACTCATCAAACTGAGTTTTAGGCTTTCATTTTATTAAGCTTACATTTTCTCTGTTGAGGATAGTCCATAGCTTGAATAAGAAGTCAATTACTCAAAAAATACATGTATGTGTCCTCCATTTTAGCTATACCTTTTCAGCTATATCAGTCTCACATGCTTTTCAGTGGTGAGATTTTCTGTTGTGAAAATTCTAGTGAACATACCGTGAAACTGAATTTACATATGCGTAAGTTTAAAAATAATTTTCTATTTTTATGAACGCACAGTCTATTTTGTGTAAAGAAGCTTTAAAGACAGCCCCCACTCCACAGCTGCCTACATCACAGCTCAGTGGGGATGTCAGCAGACTTTTTCTGAAGTTGCAATCCCTATTATATCCTATGGGAGACACATCACCACTCATCAGCACAATGAGGTTCAGCCCACTTTTTTGGAATTTATCATCAGACTGATGGACTGCGAGCCTGGTGAACCCAAAAAGGCAATTTTTCATAATTCTGGTGATGTTTTGAATATCAGGGGCCATGCCAGCAAGTTTTTGAGTATTAGGGAAGAAGAGGTGAAAAAACATATTCAATAATTAATAGGTTATAAATATGGCTAACCTAAATTCAGTGCCATTATTGAAGCAATGTATCCCAGTATTTGTAAATTATTTCTGCTACCTCTCTGGATTGCTTCTCCTCTATATAAACTTGTATAACGCAATGGGGAAAAAAAGTTATTGGCATTGCTGCGGTCTTTAAATCTTTTATTTTTGTAAGTTTTAAACAATAGCATAAAAACCAAAGGTCTAAAACGAATACTTAAGGTATCACCATAGCAACATGAAATGCTGTCACTAGGTTATTGCTCGTTTTATCACCATGGTACTACTCACATTTTTTTCTCAGGGGATGGCTTGCACACAGTCTTCTGAAATAATACATGTTATTACTGCAATCTACACACACTGATTCATTTGCAGAGTGATATAATAACACAGATCTCTGGAAAAAAATGTTCAATAAAGCTATTTTAGTTACAAAACATAATTAATAACTATCAACATGTCAGCTTTTGTTGAAAAGCCATAGACACAGTCATTGTAATTTATTCACTAAGGGTTACTTTTTTTTAAGAGTCGCTCTCAACAAGGTATTTCTGTTTGAAGAGGAAGATTGTAATTTTAGAAGGAAAACAATAGCAATGTCTAGGCTGCATTGTTCACTGTAACATAATGCCCATTAAACGTATGTGATGTCAGCTGTATTCATGTGCAAACCAGATACTGAACCAAACACATTATCTTTGAACTAAAATTGGTCTCAGGCAGTACCAGTTTCTTAGAAAATGTCATACACTTGAAGGTGGGTTATTAGTTCCAAAAGCTGCAGTAGCATCTGCTCTCTCTTAGCTTGAAATCATGTTTAATAACATGAAAATGTACTTCAGCCAAATCCCTGTTGGGAGGGATGAGCCTGAACAAAGACACCCAAATATCATTGATTTCCATAACAGATGTAGTATCTGATGCATGACAGATCGCAGTAGAGTTGATACATTAGTCCTTATCCTCATCTGCAAGACATTGCTTTGATTTTATTAATTGAGAAAACAATCATGTTGTTTGTTATGTCGCTTGTATTATATCACATCTCAACACAATACATTTTTTATTCTATTTTTATAATGCTAAAATGAATCATTTAAGCCGCAATAATAAAGATAATTACATTTGTTAACTACTTAATTTGCCATTGTTTGAGTAGCTGAACAATATGAAAACCACCCTTTTAATACCCTTAATAGCAAATTGTTGAAGTTTAACAAAAACGCTGACATTCAAAGACCAGATTAGATTTTGAGTGATTAATGGCTGATCTAACACTGCTGTACAGAAACTTATTATGTGTTCTATCTTAGATCAGCTGTGTCTACTAATTAAAATTTCCTAAAAAGTTCATGTTTTTTAACTGGAATGTGTGTGATGAAAATCACTGCTACCACACTAATGTCAGTGGTGCTAGTTTTGAGGTAAATACTTAAAATTATAAAAAGTTAAAAATGAAATGTGCATGGGTGCATTTGAATTTGAAATATAAGCACTTTTACAATATACTTTTATTAGCAAAATGGACTTCTAGTAAAAGTTATTAATGATTTTCTGTGGCATATGCACATATCCTGTGAGGGCCGTGCACCAGTAATCAAACACTATGCATGTTTAGAGAGGTGGCTGGGGGTGTGTATTGCTTCTGGAGACGTAATTTGTTTCATATAAGTTTCTGCTGACCCTCTGAGAAGTTGTGGTGTTTAAATACTGATGCACAGGCCCTCACCGCATATGTGTGTATGCCACATAAAAACACTTATAACTTTTATTAGAAACATTTTTGTTAGCAGAAGTATATTGCAAAAATGAGGGGGTCTCAACCCCCTCTACGTAAAGCAGATGTCAGGGGCTACATAATACCCCCATATGCTTGTATCTAGTGGGCAGGTGATCACCATTTCCTATGTTGATGACCTACATGCAGTGGGACCAAAGTGGCCTTTATTACGACAAAGGTTTGTTCTTATAAGTAAAACACTATTTGAGTCTCCCTTTTCTCAGTCATAATAACTAGCCCTGCAACCTCTTTGTCAGCCATATGCTCATATTATATCATACCTCAGATCAGATCTCTGGCCCCTGTTAGCCACATAACATATCAGATCCCTTGTCCCGGAAGCTCTTTTGTAAATTGCATGCCTATATCAGCCTTAAGAAAAGACACCTGGCCTTGCACCCTCTTTAACATAATGGCACTGTCCAAGGATTTCTGGGGCTGCTGTTTCCCCTGTTTTCAGGCTGTTATCTCAAGTTCTGCACACAGAACTTGTATTTGCAGTAGTATTAAAACTTGAGAACTTTAAAGCCTGGCAGAAAAAAAGCAGCCTACATTGCCTAATGGGGGACCTAGGTTGCTTCATCAAAGTCAACCATTTTAACCCCTTAATGACCGCAGCACTTTTCCATTTTCTGTCCGTTTGGGACCAAGGCTATTTTTACATTTTTGCGGTGTTTGTGTTTAGCTGTAATTTTCCTCTTACTCATTTACTGTACCCACACATATTATATACAGTTTTTCTCGCCATTAAATGGACTTTCTAAAGATACCATTATTTTCATCATATCTTATAATTTACTATAAAAAAATTATAAAATATGAGGAAAAATTGAAAAAAAAAAAAACACTTTTTCTAACTTTGACCCCCAAAATCTGTTACATTTCTACAACCACCAAAAAACACCCATGCTAAATAGTTTCTAAATTTTGTCCTGAGTTTAGAAATACCCAATGTTTACATGTTCTTTACTTTTTTTGCAAGTTATAGGGCCATAAATACAAGTAGCACTTTGCTATTTCCAAACCATTTTTTTTCAAAATTAGCGCTAGTTACATTAGAACACTAATATCTTTCAGGAATACCTGAATATCCCTTGACATGTATATATTTTTTTTTAGTAGACAACCCAAAGTTGATCTAGGCCCATTTTGGTATATTTCATGCCACCATTTCACCGCCAAATGCGATCAAATAAAAAAAATCGTTCACTTTTTCACAAATTTTTTCACAAACTTTAGGTTTCTCACTGAAATTATTTACAAACAGCTTGTTCAATTATGGCACAAATGGTTGTAAATTTTTCTCTGGGATCCCCTTTGTTCAGAAATAGCAGACTTATATGGCTTTGGTGTTGCTTTTTGGTAATTAGAATGCCACTAAATGCCACTGCGCACCACACATGTATTATGCCCAGCAGTGAAGGGGTTAATTAGGGAGCATGTAGGGAGCTTTTTGGGGTAATTTTAGCTTTAGTTTAGTGTAGTAGACAACCCCAAGTATTGATCTAGGCCCATTTTGGTATATTTCATGCCACCATTTCACCGCCAAATGCGATCAAATTAAAAAAAAACGTAAAATATTTCACAATTTTAGGTTTCTCACTGAAATCATTTACAAACAGCTTGTGCAGTTATGGCACAAATGGTTGTAAATGCTTCTCTGGGATCCCCTTTGTTCAGAAATAGCAGACATATATGGCTTTGGCGTTGCTTTTTGGTATTTAGAAGGCCGCTAAATGCCGCTGCGCATCACACGTGTATTATGGCTAGCATTGAAGGGGTTAATTAGGTAGCTTGCAGGGTTAATATTAGATTTAGTGTAGAGCTCAGCCTCCCACCTGAAACATCAGACCCCCTGATCCCTCCCAAACAGCTCTCTTCCCTCCCCCACCCCACAATTGTCCCCGCCATCTTAAGTACTGGCAGAAAGTCTGCCAGTACTAAAATAAAAGCTATATATATATATTTTTTTTTTTTAAAAAAAAGCATATTTACATATGCTGCTGTGTACGATCCCCCCTTAGCCCCCAACCTCACTGATCCCCCCCAAACAGCTCTATAACCCTCCCACTCTAACTTGATAGGCGCCATCTTGGGTACTGGCAGCTGTCTGCCAGTACCCAGTTTAGAAGAAAAAATGTCTTTATTTTTCATTTTGTAAGCATTTCTGTAGTGTAGCTTCCCCCCACACAAAACCAACGATACCGGCCATCGATGTCCGGGGCAGAGAGGGCCACAGAGTGGCTCTCTCTGCATCGGATGGCCATGTATGGTTATTGCAGGATGCCTCCATATCGAGGCATCACTGCAATAACCGGAAAGCAGCTGGAAGCGAGCAGGATCGCTTCCAGCTGCTTTCCACACCGAGGACGTGCAGGGTACGTCCTCAGGTATTAACTGCCTTTTTTTTGAGGATGTACCCTGCACGTCCTCGGTCATTAAGGGGTTAAAGGGACAGTCAAGTCCAAAAAAAACTTTCATGTTTCAAATAGTGAATGTAATTTTAAACAACTTTCCAATTTACTTTTATCACCAATTTTGCTTTGTTCTCTTAGTATTTTTAGTTGAAAGCTAAACCTATGAAGGCTCATATGATAATTTCGAAACCCTTGAAGGCCGCCTCTTATCACATGCTTTTTTATTTGCTTTTTACAACAGAGCTAGTTCATGTAAGCCATATAGATAACATTGTGATCACACCTGTATCTTGTGGCAGTCACTGCACCAATTGGCTAAAATGAAAATCAATAGATAATAAATAAAATGTCATGTGATCAGGGGGCTGTCAGAAGATGCTTAAATACAAGTTAATCACAGAGGTAAAAAGTGTATTATTATAACTATGTTGGTTATGCAAAACTGGGGAATGGGTAATAAAGGGATTATCTATCTTTTTAAACAACACAAATTCTGATGTTGACTGTCCCTTTAAGAGTAGGGTGATAGTGCTTTAATATAATGGGTCAACTCACTCAACATTAGCCCTGTTCATCCTACTCATAATTCACATACCCTTCATTATTATGCTGATTTGTTTTCAGGATGGGAGGCTCAGTGCAGAGTGAATAGGTCAGGGGACAGGGCCTAGATGGCTCAAGGGAGTATTTGGGCATTCCATGGTGGTGCTGTGCATTCCAGAGAAGGAGTTTGGGCATTCCTAGGTATGTTTTGGGATATAAATGGTGGTTTGGCTGGTTAGAATTTTAGCAGAAAATGGAAAATAAATGGAAGTCAAAAAGACAGATAGATAGTGCTTCCAATACATTCCCACAAATTACAGGACAATTCAGAATTATGTTATTAACAATTTTCATGTTAAAGTAGATATTTTGAATCTTAAGTACAGTTAAAGCCAACAAATGCACTTATGGAAAAACTCATATTTATAAGTCATTCCCACTTCTTATTTCATAGTAATCTCTTTTTAAAGTCACTGTGGGGGACTTTAAAAATGCCTGGGACAAGCATAAGGCTCTCCTACGGACTAGATAAATTTATAGATCTATGATTAAGTACCTGTAGGGGGCGCGAAACATGTAAGATTATTTGCTCAAGCTTTTACTGCCATGTCTGTTAACCTTTTTAAAGTTGTCCAATAAATTTTCAATTTTTATTATATATTTGGGATTGAGAGTCTGCCGTCTTCCTATCCATTGTCTCTTACCTGGCATACTGATCCTCTGCCCTCTGGCTACGGCTCTCCGTGCTATGCTGCCTTGAATTAGGAACTCTTTTTTTCCATACCACATTGTATAGCGGTTTGTTCTCTGGAACGGACTTCCGGTCTGCGGGGACTGACAGGCTGCGTTTACTGTTTGTTTCACTCTAGATAAATTTATACTTTTAGGTAGTATCAGGCAGACTTGCTGGGCCTATGGCTTTTATCTGCCGTCAATATCTATGTTTCTATGAGGTATTTTCAAATGAGAGAATGGAAGTGAGAGGGGCTGAAAAAGTATCATACCTTTGTTTGCTTTCTTGTGTTGGCACCATGTTTTTTTCTTGATCATGGCAGGGAGTTGTGTATCATATTTAGGTATGCATTCTTCTACCTTGTGCAAAATTCTCGAAGTGGTACTTTGTTATGCTTTTTCCCTATAATTGATGACAAACTGTTGTTTCAGTGTTAATTCATTTTTGGCTTGGCTTCAGTTTTGGTACACTTTCTAGATCTTATTTTTATACAGTTATGGACTCTTGTTTCACTTTACAATATTGTTTTCTTACCTTTATGAGTGCTGATTTACAATCCTTTTTGTATGATCTTGACCTGACCGGCCATGCCTTTTGCATTCACATTTAAATGATTATTGCTTTCTCTCAGACTAATTTTCTTTGAATGACCTGGGGCCTACATGATTCTCCTGCTGTATCCTGCCTCCTGGGACTTGGTCACTGAACTTCTGCTTCTTTGTTCCTATTTCCATGAACCAGCTACATAGAAGAATATTTATTCACTATTGCTGTGCGATGTTTAGAAATCAGTCCAAGGTTTTTTGTTGGTCACCTTACCATCCAATCCTAGCCTTTGGGTCCATTTCTAGGATTGCCATGTAATTTGGCAGTTGAACCAAAAGTGACAGAGAGAGAGATCAATAAATGCAGAAATTTGAGCTTCTAGATAAACATGGTATTTCTCCTCTGTGTTTGCCATCACATGTGTCAATAGCTGTGTGTTTGTTCCACCTGTCTAGTGTAAACCATTTAAGACTAACTGGGTCATTTAACACCAGCTGTGTCTTTGTTCAATGTGGTTGGTGTAAAACATTTAACACCATCTGGTTTTAGGTTCTTCTTTTGCTGGTATAAAACATTCAGTATTGCTGGTAAACCCAAATAAAATTGTGACAACCACATCTCTTGCTAGTATTGAGCTGCATAATTATTTATTTGTTTATTTATTTATTTTGCACAAGAGATAATATTTATACTGGCAGAGCTTAAGGCATTTAGAAGACAATTGTCACAGGATTGCCTTCAATTTTGAAAACCATAATTTACTTTATATTGTGGCTGCATTTTAGACAAAATCATAAGTACATTTATAATTATATTTAAAATGTTTTATAAACATTTACATTAAAATGTTTTTCAGATGTTTAAATCTTTTAAAAAATTTAGTTTTTGGAACATTTTGTTTAATCTCTGGCAAAATCTACCAAATAAGGCCTAGATTTTGTAGAATATATTATGTGAATAACCCTTTTTATTAATGTTGAACATGATTATAAACACAAAAATGAATTTAAAAAAACATCACAATTTATAGAAAATTTGCGTTTTTAGAATAAAATACATTGTGATGTTTATTGTTTAGCAGATGTTTAATTTATATTAACAAATACACAATTTGTTAATGTATTATTACTATTATTATATTTAGATATTTAAATAATTGTGATGGATACTTAGGTAGTTTTAGTTGCTATATTACAAAATACAAAATGATTATGCTACTGAGTAGCCTAATAACTGAAATACTCAAAGGGACATTCAAGTAAAAATAAACTTTTATGATTCAGATAGAGCATGCAGTTTTAAGACACTTTCCAATTTACTTTTATTATCAAATTTTTATATGCACATTTTCTGGGGAACACGATCCTACTGAGGATGTGCACAAGCTCACAGGTCATACGTATACCAGTCTGTGATTGGCTGATATCTGTCATATAATACAGGGGGGCGAAAAATTGGAGAAAAAAGTAATTTGTCAGAAAAAAAAATCTACTGCTTATTTGAAATTCAGAGTAAGGTGTTAAATCATTGTCTTTTTTTAAACTCTTTATTGAGAATAGCTCAGGTAAACAACATGTAATCAGTGACATACAAAAACTTCAGTGCTGTTCAGGCTACAATTATGAAATATAAAATAAACATGGACAAGAAGCACTTATTACAAAGAATATGAAAATAAAAGGTATTAGTTCCAAAGATACATTATTATGAGTGTATTGTCCTGCGACACAATTATACACGGATAAGAGGCAACATTCCAAGACAAGCGATAAATTGAATTGTATAATAAGCTTATATGGTATTACCCACAATACAAGTATAATATATGATTACTGCACATATTTACCACAGCTTTCTCATTTTCTGTCACCTGAACTCCCTCATTTTTAAACTAAACTAAACAAGTAAACATAGGCCCAAGAGTAAATGAGCAGCTGTCTTAATAGGAGAGGTTTACAGTTAGACAATCCCCAGATACATATACAGTAGATGATATATATAGGCAACAACATATCGAGGCATATCCGATCGCAAGCTCATGTCAGGATCCTTGAAATGGGGAGATACCAAATAGCTGTTTGTTGAAACAGTGTACCTGCAAAAAAATGTCTGAGAAGAGCAATATTAGGGAGGGCTATCCTATTAACTGCAAAAATATATTGCCAAACAAATTGCTTCTAGTAAGCAGTAATCTAGGAGCTGCCCAACCAAATAAACCATCCAAAACCAATCAAAGTAGACCCAATGTTAAGTGAGTGCCTTAATAAGAATAAAAAAAAAGGTTTGCCTTTGCATAATAATCCCCCTATAGATATGTATGATATATACAGGTACATAGACAACTTAAAATATCAAGATATATGAGGCTATGAGCTTAAGCAGGATGCTGTAGATGGACAAGTCTTAAACGAAAGTTTGCAGAGACCTTATACTTTAAATGTTAGGAGGGGTCATATTGTTAGTAGACCTAGGTGAGTAAGATGTAGGCTACTTAAGATAACAAGACAAATTTAGCTGTAAACACAAATCAGGGTCTTATTAATGGGAATATACTAAATAACAATTTGCTGAGTTACTGTACTTTAAAAAAAAAAAAAAAATATGGCTGGTGAAAGTAATATTGGGAAGGGTCAAAATGTCAGCTGTTAGAATATAATACAAAGCAGAGTGCTTCCAATGAGCAGTAAATCCACTATCTAAGTAAGAGCAAAGTTCCAAGCATATATATAAAGGCAACATGGGCTCTAACATTAAAGGGACAGTCTAGTATAAATTAAACTTTCATTATTCAGATAGGACTTTTAATTTTAATCAACTTTCCAATTTAATTTTATAATCAAATTTTGCTTTTTTCTCTTGGTATTCTTAGTTTAAACTAAACATAGGTAGGCTCATATGCTAATTTCTAAGCCTTTGAGGGCTGCCTCTTATCACATGCTTTTTAAATCTCTTTTCAACACAAAGAGACAGAAAGTACATGTCAGGATAAGTTAAGTCCAGAGTTAGACCCAAATGCTAGAATGAAGTTTGTAAACACACTAGCACTGTGAGTATATACCAGGACCTGACCCTGCGACAGCTACAGTAAAATACTCACTGAAATAAACTGGAAGTTGGCACAGCAGGGTCAGGAGAAGAAACTTCGTGTAGATAGGGTTAACCAAAAGAGTAATCAAGCAAGCAATATCCAGCAACGAGTAATCAGGCAGGTAGGGGTTAACCAGTAGAGTTATCAAACAAGCAATGTCCAGCAACGTGTAATCAGGCAGTTTGGGGTTAACCAGAAGAATTGTCAAACAAGCAATGTCCAGCAACGTGTAATCAGGCAGATAGGGGTTAACCAGCAGAATTATCAAACTAGCAAAGTCCAGCAACGTGTAATCAAGCAGTTTGGGGTTAAACAGTAGAATTGTCAAACAAGCAATGTCCAGCAACGAGTAATCAGGCAGTTTGGGGTTAACCAGTAGAATTATCAAACAAGCAAAGTCCAGCAACGTGTCATCAAGCAGTTTGGGGTTAAACAGTAGAATTGTCAAACCAGCAGTGTCCAGTAATGTGTAATCAAGCAGTTTGGGGTTAATCAGAAGATTAGTCTAGCAAGCAAAGTTCCAAATATCAGGTATCAAGCAGGTAGGGGTTAAGCAGGATTGAAGCAAACAAGCCAGCAATTCAAATAAGACCAGAAGTTCAGAAAAGTACTCACAAGCCGGGTTAAATGAACAAACAGGCACCGAGAAGAGGAGATGCCGGAATAAGAAGCCCTTCTGACGTCAGCAGAAGGGGCCGGTGCCAAACAGGGTTGCTAGGCAACCAAGGAAGCGCTACAGTGCTGAACCAGGAAGAGAAGCGATCGGCATCGCGATCGCGACAGTGCCCCCTCCTCAAGGACCCCTCTGGGGAACACAAACAGGTTTTGAAGGATTCTGGGCGTGGACCTGTTTGATCAAAGCAGAGGCGCGGACATGAGAAGCAGGTTCCCAGGAATGTTCAGTGATGGGATAGCCCTTCCAATGGACCAAATAGTATAAACGGTTACCCCTTAATTTGGAATCAAGAATTTGACTGATCTCAAATTCTGAAGTACCATCCACAAGAAACGGAGAGGGAACTTTACATTTGGTGGAAAACCGGTTAGAGACTGCCGGTTTAAGAAGAGATATGTGAAACACAGGATGAATCTTCAAGGTGTTCAGTAAGGCCAACCTGTAGGCAGTAGAACATACCTTGGAAACAATCCTAAATGGTCCAATGTATTTAGGACCCAATTTAGCACAAGGTTGTTTGAGTCGAATGAATCTGGTGGATATCCAAACTTTGTTTCCAGTGCGAAATGAAGGTGCCTTACGATGTTTGCGATCAGCAAATCGTTTATACTTTTGAGAAGAGAAGAGAAGAACTTCCCGAATCTTCTTCCAGTGTTTACAGAGATTCTTCACAGTTCGATCTGCTCCAGGAACTCCAGAACCCCCAGAAGACATAGGAAAAGTTCTAGGTGCAAATCCATAGGCTGCCTTGAAAGGGGAAGTCTGTAAAGAAGAATTGAAACGGGAATTGTAAGCAAGTTCTGCTAAAGGAAGAAGTTGAGACCAATTGGAGTGCTGATGATTAACATAGTGCCTGAGATAGGATTCAAGAGATTGGTTTACCCGCTCAGTTTGACCGTTGGATTGAGGATGATGGACAGTAGATAGAGAAATGGTAACTCCAAACTGTTTGCATAGAGATTTCCAGAATCTTGAGACAAATTGAACTCCTCGATCAGAAACAATTTCCAAAGGAAAACCATGTAATCTGGTGATACGGAGTATAAATAGTTCAGCGAGTTTCTGGGCAGAAGGTAATGCAGGTAAAGGAACAAAATGAGCGGAACAAGATGAGATAAACAAGAAGACTGTTTATTAGAGGTACAGGAATTACAAGCTGCAACATAATCCTTGATATCTTTGACCATAGAAGGCCACCAGACATGTTGTTTGAGTTTCCACAAAGTATTTCATACTCCGGGATGTCCAGACAAAATATTATCATGAGCCCAACGAAGAAGTTTGAGGCGGAATTCTGTAGGCACAAACAAGATCCCAGGAGGTATGTTATAGGAGGAAGGAATAGAGGCTTGAGCAGACTGTAATGCTTGGAAAGGAAAAGTAGACAACTGAGCTAGAACTTTAGCAGGACGGAGAATGGGTTCAGAATCCAATAATGTAGAATCAGAGGCCAGAAATTGTCTGGATAAAGCATCTGCTTTAGTGTTCTTAGAACCAGTTATATAAGAGAGGACAAAAGTAAATCTGGAAAAGAACAGAGCCCATCGGGCTTGACGTGAGTTGAGACATTTAGCAGTATGAAGATAAAGAAGATTTTTATGATCTGTGAGAATAAGAAATGGTTGAACTGTGCCTTCAAGCAGATGTCTCCATTCTTCCTGTCAAGGTATTTGAAATATTATTAAATAACATAAAGAAATATATTTAACTTTATTTAATAAATCTGTGGATGTGCACATGGTCTTGAGAACAAAGGATTATCTCTGGGAGATCTCACACACTCAATATGTTAAATTATGCAATTGTATAATTTAGCAAGGAACTAAAATTAACACAGTTTCAGGAACCAATGTTAAATGACAGCACTTTGATACAATGAAACATTTGGTCTATCCAATTTAAGACCATCACTTAAAAGGATAAAATCTAAAATAGTTGGATAAGCATAGTACTTACAGGAAATGTGCTGTATTAAGACTTTTACAACTACTCATGGATTGACCCCATGTGGAGCAATAAAGGCCTTGGGAAACAAAGACAAATGCTAAGGTGTGAACATACAGCACACAGTGAAGGCACATGGCTTACATTATGATTTCAAAGCAACTGTAGTTAGATTTCAAATAAAATATACTAGGGAAATAAATACAATACATACAAATTTTGAAAGCATGAATAGCTTAGCCTCTGTGTTTTTAAGAATATAAATAAATACTTATGGACCATACACATATTAATGCTTGGATCATCTCTAATAATTATTTCTATTTTTATTGCAGACAACCATTGGTCATGAGCATCAATCTATGCACTTAGAAAGAGACGGAATGCCGCATGAAATTAATTAAGTCATATCATATAAACGTGCAAATAAATGTTTATAAAGTTTCACATACATCTTTTAAAATATAGTGAGATGAAAATATGGAAGTTACTTTGATGTCATATGACTATGAGATATATATTTGATGTGATATAACTATGAAATATAAGTTATTTTAATATAATGCTAGATATATTTGATGTTTCATATCAAAATGATCAGAAAATTCATTAAGATATAACTTATCCAAAACAAATATTGTGAATAGTTGTTGCAGTAAATTATGATAAAATGAATAACCATTTAATAGAAATACTGATTTAAGTTGATTCAAATGTTGCTATGGATGTTTGTAATGATGCCACCCAGCGTTGCCATGAGAGAACTACAGCCAGAAAGCTTTTTGGCTGTTGGAAATGGGATATTCAGATTATCCAATAGAGGGACAAGGTTTCAAAGGGCCACCCATATTTCACACCTATGATTAGACTAATAAGTTGATGCAGAAGGAAGAAGAGAGACTGGTCTAAAAGGTTTTTGAACTGACTGAAACTGTTTTGCGTGGGACACAGTCAAACTACAAAAACAAAGTGGGCCATATTTCTCCTATTCCATTGCAATTACACTTATTTTATATGAGGTGTGAAATTGGATCCGTTGCAAAAATTTGGAAACTGGATTGCTGTTATTTGGGTGATGTATACAAAAGTTTTACTGTAAGATAAGTCATATGTATAGCCTTTACAGTTAATAGATCTAAAGAGCAGATTATACTTTTAAACTGTATGCCATTGTTTCAGATAGCTCTTAGCCTGCCTATTTGTATGCAAACATTTAAAGTAAATCATCTGTGCAAGTTCTGATATTGTAAGTCAATATTGTATTAGGATAAATTGCAGTTAAATAGCAGAATATATATATTATCCTATTGTTTTATAAACACTGTTTAGAATTGTATTGCTTGGATGTTAAAGGTTTTAGTCCCATTGTATTAAATAAATAAGGCTGAATTGTGAAGGTATATTTTTCTGGGTTTTGTAAGAAGGATAGCATATCTTAAGAGTTGGTTTTAACGCATATAAATTTTGTTTCATTTCCTTTTATTGCAAATATACTTCAATATGTTTATGGATATTAACTAAATAAAAGAATTCAGATATTTATATTAATTGTATGGTCTAGTAGGTGCATGGTTGATAAGGGTTTCTATTTCTTTGTATTGTGTTTATAACCCTGCCATAAACTTATATATATTATTTGGATAGCACTGCTAAGATTTTCATAAATATACTGACATAATAATTGGAGGCACTTTGCATGAGATTTAATAATATCCATCATAATTGATATAATATATTTGTAAGTAAATAGAAATTATTATAAAAGAAAAAAAAAAAAATTTTTTTTTTCATATTTCGATATTTATATTTTGAAGATATAATTTTTTTTTGAAAAGTTGAAATATTAATTTTCATATTTCGAGATTGATATTAATATCTTGAAATATTATTAAAGATTAATTTTGAAAAATTAATAAAAATATTAATTTTTCATATTTCAAAATTAATCAAAAATATTGATTTTTCATATTTTCAAAGTTAATCAAAAATATTAATTTTTCATATTTCGGAATATTAATTTTTCATATTTCAAAATTAATAATATTTTTTTTGGAAATATAAAATTTTTCCTTCTCTCTTTTTATTGGCAAAAATTAGCGTTTTAGTTAAATAAATACTAAACCAATACAATAATGTCTGTAGCCAGAAGTGACTCATTTAATTCTATACATAGCAATGAAATTGGTCCCATAACCATACCTATTACTAAAGGTCAGGTCCTTAAGAAAGATATCTTAAGTTACCTTAAAGGGAAGTTTAATATTGCGGGTGAATTAAATGATTTTATGGATATGCTTGAAACTAGGGCTAAAAATATTACCGTTAATAATAATATGTGGAATGAAGAGAATGAATTCTTCCAGGAATTATTAATGATTAATCAATGCGAAGCTCCCAAAAAGCGAGACGAACTAATACTAAAATCCTGGCCCCTTTTAATATGCATAATTGACGAAATGTCGTTTTGTGTCACAGACAAACGATTGCAAATACAGGAGCTAGAAAATAGTATTCATTCCTCGCGCAGACGCGAAGAGGGTTTAAAAATAGCCAAAAATAAAATGGATGAATTTGCCCAAAACCTAGCCGCCTTAGATAAGCATAATACAGACTTAATCGCGCAGATACAAGATTTAAATAAACAGCTTGCGCAAAGCCAGAGAGAATTAAGCGATGTAAAAAGGTCATATCGCCATAATGAAAACCCCTATATTAGCAATGAGAATAATACAGATAATGCTAACTCCTTTAGCGAACGCGTTAGGGACGAGGTATGAAAATATATAGAACAACATAGACAAATGACCCCTAACGGGTCAGAAGTAGATTTCCCAAATAGACAATCCCCTCAGGATGTAAATCCAGAGTAGCGCAGCTGATGCGGGGGAGGGAAACTCTAACAGAGAATCCCAAAATAAGTCTGATAAAGTCTATGATTCCCATAAAATAATCACCTTCGTACAACGCGCAGTACCTATATTCTCCAATAAGGGAACAACATCTGTAATTGATCATTTACAGGCTTTTGAAAATGCGTTAGCTATAATGAATGTTACAAGTGAGAAATTGAAAATTGAATTTCTGCCTTGGGTATTTGACAGTAAGCATCACAAATTCTTTGTTTCACTAAAGGATATGAATATTCATTCCTGGAATGGGGTAAAACAACAATGCAGAAAAGAATTCGGGCAATATCGCGCTAAAACTGCCGCGAAAATAGCGGTATATGGTTTAAAGTGTCGTGCAAATCAGAGTCCAGTCGAATTCCTTTCTGTATTGAAAAATGCGTACAGTATGGCTGAAGATAATCCCAGATTTGATGGCTCAGAATTTGTAAATTTATTTTTTGAAGCATTGCCTACACCCATCAAAATCAACTTAGCTAGAGATTTTGATGAGGACTGCTCATTGGAATGGCTGATCAAAGAGAGTACGAAGTTATACTCTATTCAGCAGTCCAGTGAGCAGGGGGTTAAAAAGGAGTCAAAACCCAAAATTGTGGCAGAAACTAGGGTGTCACCTAGCCCCCTCAATTTGGAGTCTAACAAGAGGACTTATGCAGAGGTGGCCAGTCAAAACAGGCCATCTCCACAGAGGTTTAATTCTGCCCCTCCCCCTACACAGGTTGAGGCGCAGGGAGACTATAACCAAAGTGGGGGACATAATCAGGTGAATAATTACTCATAAAGAGAATACTCACCAAATAATTGGTATCCGCGCAAGGGTAGATACAATAGACGGCGAAGATATTCTCAGGGTAACCAGACACCCCAGGTATATAATGCTCCCCAAAGTACTAATGCTGAACAAGCTGAACCCCAGGGGCAACCACGCCAGAATAGAAATAGTGGCCCTGATTCTGAGGGAACCCAATGGTCCAGGAATCAGTACAATGGGGCACCAAGAGATAGGCCCAGGGGTAGAGGTAACTTGTACAATCAGGTAGATATGCTGTTTACCCAATTAAATCGGTTGAGCGAACAAATCGCTAATATGAGTCAAAAATCTACGGCTCAGCAACCGAACAATACTTTTTTAGGGGTACAGCCAGTGGTCAGCAGTGGACCACAGGCACAGTCATAAATACTGCAGTATCACCTGAAGGGGAGGGGAGAGATATACAAAATGTAGTAATAAATATCAATGATACTAATCATGTTATCTCCCCACAGACCGGAAACGGACAAATTAGCTGTGACAATGAGCGACATCAGCCGGGAAAAATTAACCAAACTTTTCCTCTGCAGTGTTCTCTTAACATTATTTCCACAGATGCAGTACACAAGAACCCAGCTGACCTTGTCATAGGGGAAACAGGTAGGTATGAAATTTCCTCTGCAGCGAATGACACAGCGGATCCAGGTAAAACGTGGCGAAGCCCACAGATGTACAAGAATGCAAATTTTATGTGTGAAATGATAGAAACTGCAGGAAGATATTATGTACTAGTTGAGCTGCAAGATTCAGTCTCCAACCCTATCAGGGGATTAATTGACACTGGGTCACAGGCAACTATCTTATCCCACAGGTACTACACACAGCTAAATGAGCTAACACCCCACAAACCTAAAATAAGAGAATTTGACGGTTCTCTAATAGGTGTTGGGGGTGACTCCCTAAAAGTCTACGGTACTGCATGGTTAAAATTTAAATTGGGGAACAGGGTCATAAGACACCCTGTCATTATAGTGGATCTGCCAACTGATCGTTTAATTATTGGTAGTGATCTCCTGAAACGATTAAGCACCATAATTGATTGCATAAATAATGTAATTTGGTCACAAGTTAAACGGCCTATCAATTATGAAAAATCTGGTATATCTCGCACCCGACACAGCTGTCACGTGGTGGAAGAGAAACCAGATGCTGTGGAGATTCATTTCAGGAATAACTCTACACCTGAAATCACTATTCTACAAATAGATGATCAGACTCCTTTTAGTGGCTCTGATGGTAATACTTTTAAAATATCGCCTGGAAAGATAGTGAATATTTCCCTAGATAGCGATGTATTAACCATATCACTCCACAAGGGGGATCATAAAATCCCCAAGGGGGGAGGCCACACTCAATACCTCACAGGGATTGAGAGAGTTAAAGAGGATCTATTTATCCCTATACAAGTGCATGACCTTGGTAAAACCGAGTATGCTAAAATAAACTTAAAACAGGAAGCTAGCTATATAAGCGAAGGTTTATTAACGCAAATAGCTGAACCTAAAGTGATTAAATATCTTTCTCCCCAAGACCACAGTGTCAACGGCCTGGATGACAGGTCTGAAAGCTATAACATCACAGCTAAGTGCTTATTATCTATCTCTATTGGTAATAAGTCAGTGAAGCACCTGTTTTTAGTTTTAAATACTCCCCATAATCAAATATACATTGGCAATGATATCTTACATAGATATGCCATACAAATAGATCTGATTAATTCTTGCCTTTGGAGCAGGTTAAAGGGGGAGCCTGAAGTATTTCAGGATGAAAATGCAGCCCTAAAATCAAACCAGCAATTGCCATATGCTGTGAATATGCAGGTATCTAGCGATGTTATAATTCCTGCTGGGGCTGATAAATTTATTTTACCCTTACAGGTAAAGAGAGGTCAGAAATTAAAAACTTCTGAAACGCTGATTTGCCTCTCCCATAGAATACAAAATCTGGGTGTCACAGTAACCTACACTCCTATGGTGTATATTGGAACTGTTCCAATACATATTGTTGTGCATAACATGACCCCACAGGATATAACATTATCCAAGGGAACTACCATAGGATATGCACTGGAATCAAGTTATTACACTTTTGGATTCCAGAATAATGTAATTGGGCTAATACCTGAAGGATACTTAACTGAAGAACAATTAATAGAACAATCCTTTGCATCTATGCCAGAGGGTCTATTTAATATTCAGTCCATTTATCACTTCAGCTCAGAGGAAGGCATCTGTAAAATTGAAGAAGCCTCTCTAGTGTTTGATCAGCCAATCAAACAGCAAGATTACGCCAATACCCAGAGTCATGGGAGCAATGTAAATTATAATCAAGGGGATCTCACCTCTAGGTTGGAAGAAGCCTATGAAATAGGACAGCCTGAAATCTTTCCAGGATTTCAGCAAATAGTCGAAGAGCAAATATCCTCAGCTAATGGCTGTTCCAGCGATGACGAACGCCAACAGCTGCGAGAACTCCTAATGGAATACAAGGATATTTTTGCTAAGGATTCTTATGACTGTGGTACTACAGACTTGCACATTGCAAGAATACAAACAGATCCTAATGCGCCACCTGTATTTGTCAAACAATACAGACTTCCCTTAGCCTCATATGATTCTCTTGCAGAGATCATAAGGAATTTGGAAGAAAGAGGTATTATCAGACAGGTGCACAGCTCTTATAATAATCCTATTCTAGGTGTCCTTAAGCCCAATGGACAATGGCGTTTGTGTGCTGACTTAAGACAGCTAAACAAACAAGTATACATGTCTGGCTGGCCTGTACCATACATTGACCAGTGCCTAGCACAAATGCAAGGATCCAAAATATTCACTGCCATTGATTGTGCACAGGGATATTGGACCATAAAGGTACATGAAGAGGACCAATATAAGCTAGTATTCTCCTTCCAAAAGGTCCAATATGCATTTCAAAGACTTCCTTTTGGATACATAAATTCTGGACATGAATTTGCTGTATTCATGCATAAGGCTATGCCTGATGCACTGGAAAGGGGGACCTTATCTTATGTTGATGATGTTTTAATCAAAAGCACAGACTTTGAAAAACACATCGCAGAGCTTAAACACGTCCTCAGCCAACTTAAAAGGGCAGGTGTCAAATTATCCCTGCAAAAAGCTCAATGATGCCGCACTCGTGTAAACTTCTTGGGACATGAAGTTACCTCTGAAGGATTAAATCCCCAAAAGAAAAAGGTGGAAGCTATAGTGAATTCTAAAAACCCAACTAACTTAAAGGAATTGAGATCATTCCTGGGTATGACAAATTATTCTCGCAAATTCATTGATAATTATGCGGAATTAGCTAAACCACTACTGCTTCTTCTGAAGAAAGATGTGAAATGGCACTGGAGTGAGTCTCAAGAGACAGCCATCAGAGAGCTGAAGAGAAAACTCACTCAAGCACCTTGCTTAGCGTACCCTGAAGGTGGTAAACCTTTCTACTTAGAAACAGGGTACACAGATGTAAGCATGAGTGCTGTGTTATACCAAAAGCATGATAATTTGAACAAAGCCATTGCTTATGCGAGCAAAAATCTATCCCCAGTAGAAATAAAGTTTAACGATTGCGAAAAAGCCCTCTTATCTACTGTATGGGCTCTACAAAATTTCCGCAGCTATATACAGGGCGAGAAAATTATTGTAGAAACGGCCCACCAGCCTTTGCTATATTTGCAAAGTGAGAGAATAAGAGATGGGAATTTGTCTAATAGCCGCATAACAGCGTGGACTCTTTCCTTGCAAGGCTGGCCATTAGAAATTCGCTACAAGCAGAATAAAAAGAATCCAGTCGCACAAGGACTTGCTGAGCTCCACGACTGTACTGATAGAGATCCTGGGGAAGAATTATCAGAAGATGATTTTCTGGAGGAACAATTGCTTTCCCCATATAAAATGTACAATGAGGACCATTGTCAAACACTACCTTGGGTGTATGTTGATGGTTGTTCTTACCATGCCACTATTGATAATGAGCGCAGATTAGTCGCTGGCATTGGTATAACTGGGGCAAATGGATTCCCAAATATATCTATAGGTTTCAACATTGGACCAAGATCAAGTCAGGTTGCAGAACTAACTGCTGTTTTCAAAACCATTGAAATGGCTATTGAACATAGTATTAATGAATTTGTGATCATAACTGACTCAAATTATGTGCGTGACAGCTTTGTTGAATACCTGCCAACTTGGAAAAGAAATGGCATGCAGAAAAGCAATCACAAACCAGTCAAGCATGGCAAATTGTTCTGCGAGATTGATAATCTGGTAGTATCCAATGATTTAACCATACACTGGAAAAAGACCAAGGGTCATTCCAGAGTTCTAGGTCCTGATAAGGAAGGCAATGACCTTGCGGATTCATTAGCCAAACAAGGAGCCATAACTGGAGAACTCTTTAATATTGACCACTTAATGGGTGCAATTCAGGTAGAAGCCATTACCAGAAACCAGGCAAAACAACAGAGTGAGCCTAACTTGGTACAATGGAGTCAGGATTCTCCTAGTGAGGACCTGATCACTAGTCAAAAAGAAGACCCCATTGTAGGCATCTTCTATAAACACATAGAAGATCCTGAAAGCAACCCCATCTCAAAAGATGATTGCATTGGCAAAGAAGATCTTAGAATCTTAATGAAAACCCGATCACAATTCAAGTTACAGGATGGTTTGTTAATTAGAACCTCCAAAACTGGCATCCAGCAGTGGGTAGTACCCACCAAGTTCAGAGGTCTAATGCTTCAACATGCCCATGATGCTCCCACATCTGGTCATCGTGGTGCCAAACTCACGTATGAAATATTACGTGATTATGCTTTTTGGCCACACATGTTGAAAGATGTTCAAACCTACTGTCAAGGGTGTTTAATCTGTCCACAGTTCCAACCCACTGCACCAACGCATAGAGCGCCATTGCAGAAGAGGGGGATGGTAATGCCATGGTCAGATATACAAATTGATTTTATCGGTCCAGTAACAAGATCATCAAGATGTAACAAGTACATGTTAACAGTGACATGCCTGTTCACTAAATGGGTAGAGTGCATTAGTGCACCTAACAATAGTGCTGAAACATGTGCAGCATTGCTCATCAACCATGTATTTTCCAGATTTGGTTTGCCCCAAAGAATCGAATCAGATCGGGGGACCCACTTCACTAGCGAAGTGATGACAAAAATGTGGAAAATACTAGGGGTTAAAAGAAAGCTCCATATTGCTTATAGAGCTGCCTCAAGTGGTGGTGTAGAGCGTTACAACCAGTCCATTGTTAAAATCCTCAAAAAGTTTGTGAGTGAAACAGGTAAAGACTGGGATATAAAACTACCTCTAGTCTTAATGGCATTAAGGGCAACTCCAAGTAGTGCTACCAAGATGTCACCTTTTGAGCTGATGACTGGTAGAAGAATGGTTCTACCTCAGCATCTGCTGTACCGTACATCAGACCAAAATTTGATAAACGCTGCCAATACACATCAATATGTGGAAAACTTAAGAAAGCACCTGCAATATGCCTTTGCATTTGCTCAAAGGAATTTAGAAAGAGCCGCAACTGCCACTAAAACCTATTATGATCTCAAAACATCCAAAAAGGAATATGAAATAAATGATAAAGTTTATCTTTATAACTTTGGAAGAGATCAGGTTAGGGAGAAGAAATTTCTTCCCTCATGGAAAGGTCCTTTCGTCATTACTGACAAAATATCTCCAGTGGCCTATAAAATACGGATCCCCAAAAATGAAAGTTTCATAGATAAATGGGTCCATATCAATCAATTGCGAGCGTGTCATCCCAGATCCCAACTACAAGTCATAGAGGAAGAATGAAGTGTCATATCCCCAAATGAACTAAAGACATACTGTAGTTTAAAGATGACCAGCTGATGAACATGAAGGCTCGAAATTGACAGACTATCTACATAGAAGACTGTCCATGATGTGTACGGTCAACATCCTCACCAAATACCACTAACTTTGATCCAATTCAAATACATGTGTCCTACATATTTTTGAATTGGAAAGGGGGATTTATGTCAAGGTATTTGAAATATTATTAAATAACATATAGAAATATATTTAACTTTATTTAATAAATCTGTGGATGTGCACATGGTCTTGAGAACAAAGGATTATCTCTGGGAGATCTCACACACTCAATATGTTAAATTATGCAATTGTATAATTTAGCAAGGAACTAAAATTAACACAGTTTCAGGAACCAATGTTAAATGACAGCACTTTGATACAATGAAACATTTGGTCTATCCAATTTAAGACCATCACTTAAAAGGATAAAATCTAAAATAGTTGGATAAGCATAGTACTTACAGGAAATGTGCTGTATTAAGACTTTTACAACTACTCATGGATTGACCCCATGTGGAGCAATAAAGGCCTTGGGAAACAAAGACAAATGCTAAGGTGTGAACATACAGCACACAGTGAAGGCACATGGCTTACATTATGATTTCAAAGCAACTGTAGTTAGATTTCAAATAAAATATACTAGGGAAATAAATACAAGACATACAAATTTTGAAAGCATGAATAGCTTAGCCTCTGTGTTTTTAAGAATATAAATAAATACTTATGGACCATACACATATTAATGCTTGGATAATCTCTAATAATTATTTCTATTTTTATTGCAGACAACCATTGGTCATGAGCATCAATCTATGCACTTAGAAAGAGACGGAATGCCGCATGAAATTAATTAAGTCATATCATATAAACGTGCAAATAAATGTTTATAAAGTTTCACATACATCTTTTAAAATATAGTGAGATGAAAATATGGAAGTTACTTTGATGTCATATGACTATGAGATATATATTTGATGTGATATAACTATGAAATATAAGTTATTTTAATATAATGCTAGATATATTTGATGTTTCATATCAAAATGATCAGAAAATTCATTAAGATATAACTTATCCAAAACAAATATTGTGAATAGTTGTTGCAGTAAATTATGATAAAATGAATAACCATTTAATAGAAATACTGATTTAAGTTGATTCAAATGTTGCTATGGATGTTTGTAATGATGCCACCCAGCGTTGCCATGAGAGAACTACAGCCAGAAAGCTTTTTGGCTGTTGGAAATGGGATATTCAGATTATCCAATAGAGGGACAAGGTTTCAAAGGGCCACCCATATTTCACACCTATGATTAGACTAATAAGTTGATGCAGAAGGAAGAAGAGAGACTGGTCTAAAAGGTTTTTGAACTGACTGAAACTGTTTTGCGTGGGACACAGTCAAACTACAAAAACAAAGTGGGCCATATTTCTCCTATTCCATTGCAATTACACTTATTTTATATGAGGTGTGAAATTGGATCCGTTGCAAAAATTTGGAAACTGGATTGCTGTTATTTGGGTGATGTATACAAAAGTTTTACTGTAAGATAAGTCATATGTATAGCCTTTACAGTTAATAGATCTAAAGAGCAGATTATACTTTTAAACTGTATGCCATTGTTTTAGATAGCTCTTAGCCTGCCTATTTGTGTGCAAACATTTAAAGTAAATCATCTGTGCAAGTTCTGATATTGTAAGTCAATATTGTATTAGGATAAATTGCAGTTAAATAGCAGAATATATATATTATCCTATTGTTTTATAAACACTGTTTAGAATTGTATTGCTTGGATGTTAAAGGTTTTAGTCCCATTGTATTAAATAAATAAGGCTGAATTGTGAAGGTATATTTTTCTGGGTTTTGTAAGAAGGATAGCATATCTTAAGAGTTGGTTTTAACGCATATAAATTTTGTTTCATTTCCTTTTATTGCAAATATACTTCAATATGTTTATGGATATTAACTAAATAAAAGAATTCAGATATTTATATTAATTGTATGGTCTAGTAGGTGCATGGTTGATAAGGGTTTCTATTTCTTTGTATTGTGTTTATAACCCTGCCATAAACTTATATATATTATTTGGATAGCACTGCTAAGATTTTCATAAATATACTGACATTCCAAAGCCATCTTAATAGCTAACAGTTCTTTGTTACCGACGTCATAATTCAGTTCTGAAGAATTAAACTTCTTGGAGAAGAACCCCACAGGCAGAATTTTGCTAGTAACAGGATTTCGCTGAGACAGTACAGCCCCAGCAGCGATCAGAGAAGCATCCACTTCAAGGATGAATTGGAGACTCGGAACTGGATGGCAAAGAATAGGAGCCGAAGTGAATGCAGACTTCAAAGATTCAAAGGCCTGTAAGGCTTTATCAGACCAATGCTTGCAATCCTGACCCTTCTTAGTAAGAGCAGTAAGAGGTGCCGAAATGTTAGCAAAGTCCTTTATGAATTTACGGTAGTAATTGGCAAACCCCAGAAATCTCTGAAGAGATCTTAAGGAAGTTGGTCTAGGCCAGTCTATAATAGCCGACAGTTTGTCAGAATCCATCTTAAATCCAGACGGTGAAATGATGTAGCCCAAGAAATGAATGGATTCTTGATGAAAAGAGCACTTTTCAAGCTTGGCAAAGAGAGAATTTTCACGTAACCTCTGGAGTACTAGTGAAACATGATGAACGTGATCCAGTAAAGTGCGAGAATAAATAAAAATATCATCAAGATAGATAATGACGAATTGATTAAGATAGTCCCTGAATATTTCATTAACAAAATGTTGAAAAACTGCAGGGGCATTGCATAACCCAAAAGGCATAACTAAATATTCATAGTGTCCGAACTTAGTGTTGAAGGCTGTTTTCCACTCGTCCCCTTTACGAATCCTGACCAAATTATATGCCCCGCGAAGATCCAATTTGGTAAAGATGGAAGCATCCTGGAGACGATCAAACAATTCGGGAATGAGAGGAAGGGGATAACAATTCTTGATTGTAATCTGATTAAGAGCATGATAGTCAATGCAAGGACGAAGACCTCCATCTTTTTTTTCAACAAAGAAAAAACCTGCTCCTACCGGAGAGGAAGAAGGGCGAATAAAATCTCGGGCCAAATTATCCTTGATGTATTCTTCGAGTGAAACATTTTCTTGACGAGAAAGTGGGTATGTTTTACCCTTAGGAAGAGGTGCTCCAGGTAGTAGGTCAATGGGACAATCAAAGGTCCGGTGTGAAGGTAATATTTCAGCATCTTTCTTAGAAAAGACATCACAAAAAGAATGATATTGTACAGGCAAGGAATCAGGAATGTCCAAAACTGCCACAACTGTACTAGAAGGTTTGGGAGTATTCTGAAGACACTGTTTGAAACAAGAAGGTCCCCAAGTAACAAGTTCCCCTTTAGACCAGGAAAAAACCGGATCATGAAGTTGAAGCCAAGGAAGTCCCAAAATTAAAGGAAACTGAGGAGAAGAAATTATGTCAAAACAGATGGTTTCCGAATGAAGCACTCCTACGGACATGAGAAGTGGTATTGTACAATATTGAATGATTCCTGAACCTAAGGGTTGACCACTGAGAGTTGTGACCTTAATTACTTGGCTCTTGGAAAGCAAAGGAATCCGAAAGGAATTGACAAAATCCGAATCCATAAACATTCCTGCAGCTCCAGAATCGATGAGTGCTTGAGCCTGGAATTTGGTGTTGCCAAAACGGAAGGTGACTGGAACAAACAGCTTGGGATTGAGGGTAGGAGAAGGTCTTTGGCTTAACTCAGTCCCTCTTTCTGTAGTTAAGCCCTGGCTTTTACTGGACGGATTGGACAATCTTTTAACATATGCCCCTTAATACCACAGTAAAGACATAGTCCAAGATTACGCCTTCTGAGACGTTCAGCTTCTGATAACTTAATTGCACCAACCTCCATGGGTTCACTTGATTCAGAAGATAGAAGTATTCGGAGTAGGAAGGTTTGGTGAACGAGACATAGGACGAAAAGTAGATTTGATAAAGGATCTTCTGTTTCGGTCACGTTCATGGAGACGCTCAGAGTAACGAGCATCTAACTTGATACATAAATTGATGAGTTCTTCTAGAGAATCAGGAAGATCCCTATAAACCAGTTCGTCTTTTAAACGATCACAAAGACCTTTACGAAACGCTGCACGCAGGGCCCCATGATTCCACATAGTTTCAGCAGCTAAAGTCCGGAATTCTATAGCGTATTGTGCTACAGAAAGAGAACCCTGCCTTAAATCTAAAAGTCCTGCTTCGGCAGCCGCTGACCTTCCAGGTTTATCAAACACGGAAGAAAATATGGATACAAAAGTGTCAATATCGTGGAGCAAAGGATCATCCTTTTCCAACAGTGGAGAAACCCAAGCCAAGGCTTTACCTTTCATAAGAGAAATCAAAAAGGTGATCTTGGAAGAAGAAGAAACAAACATCAGAGGATAATTCCTGAAGTGAAGACGGCACTGATTAAGAAATCCTCGACAGTCTTCAGGGTTGCCGTCATATTTATCTGGTAGCGGAATTCTGGGAATTAATTGTTCTGTAGGTTGTGGCGGATTAAATGCAGGGTTAGAACTGGCCGCAGGAACAATAGGAGTTGCAGAGACTTGAAATAAACTGGAAGTTGGCACATCAGGGTCAGGAGAAGAAACTTTGTGTAGATAGGGTTAACCAAAAGAGTAATCAAGCAAGCAATATCCAGCAATGAGTAATAAGGCAGGTAGGGGTTAACCAGAAGAGAAATCAAGCAAGCAATGTCCAGCAACGTGTAATCAAGCAGATAAGGATTAACCAGTAGAGTTATCAAACAAGCAATGTCCAGCAACGTGTAATCAGGCAGATAAGGATTAACCAGTAGAGTTATCAAACAAGCAATGTCCAGCAACGTGTAATCAGGCATTTTGGGGTTAACCAGAAGAATTGTCAAACAAGCAATGTCCAGCAACGTGTAATCAGGCAGATAGGGGTTAACCAGCAGAATTATCAAACTAGCAAAGTCCAGCAACGTGTAATCAAGCAGTTTGGGGTTAAACAGTAGAATTGTCAAACAAGCAATGTCCAGCAACGAGTAATCAGGCAGTTTGGGGTTAACCAGTAGAATTATCAAACAAGCAAAGTCCAGCAACGTGTAATCAAGCAGTTTGGGGTTAAACAGTAGAATTGTCAAACCAGCAGTGTCCAGTAATGTGTAATCAAGCAGTTTGGGGTTAATCAGAAGATTAGTCTAGCAAGCAAAGTTCCAAATATCAGGTATCAGGCAGGTAGGGATTAAGCAGGATTGAAGCAAACAAGCCAGCAATTCAAATAAGACCAGAAGTTCAGAAAAGTACTCACAAGCCGGGTTAAATGAACAAACAGGCACCGAGGAGAGGAGACGCCGGAATAAGAAGCCCTTCTGACGTCAGCAGAAGGGGCCGGTGCCAAACAGGGTTGCTAGGCAACCAAGGAAGCGCTACCGCGCTGAACCAGGAAGAGAAGCTATCAGCATCGTGATCGCGACAGTACATGTGGGCCACATAGATAACACTGTGTTCAGGCACAGGGAGTTATTTAAGATTTAGCACAAAACAAAGCTAAATTTAAAACAATAGATGATAAACAGTCACAGTCATGTGATCAGGGGGCTGGAAGAAGGTTCCTAGATACAAGGTAATCACAGAGGTAAAAAGTATATTAATATACCTGTGTTGGTTATGCAAAACTTAGGAATGGGTAATAAAGGGATTATCTATCTTTTAAAACAATAACAATTCTATGGTAGACTGTCCCTTTAATAAAACTAAATATCAGAAAAATTAAAAAAAAACAAGAAAACATGTCACAATGGTAACGATAAGCAAAATAATAAACTGTAATCTCTATAATAATCCCATCAATGATAATTTCAGGACAAAGTCATAATTGAGTCCTTCATAGTATGGGGATCAACAACCAAAGCGCTTAGCCTCCAGATGTAGAACATGGGCTTTTTCTTTTTTTTTGGCAGAACCCACAAGTCATGTCTTAACCGATCCCATTTTTAAGAGAAGTAAACCAGGAGCCATACACACAATACACACATTGTGCACTCCAGACTTCATATGTAATGTAGGGCAGGTAATTAAACAAGTTATTGATCAATGAGTGGCTTAACCATGAGTAGGGCCGCTCTCTCTGTATAAAGAAGGGTTGTGTTGCTGTTGATCAGAATTCAAGGATATTGTAGAAAATCTCCTCTTCCGTTATATCAAGAACCGTGTTCGTAGTTAGGGTGAGTGATGAGGAGGGCTCTAAGGACATCTCTGATACAGGCACCAGCAGCCGACTTCTGGTAGGATATTGCGGTAGTGGGCTTTCCGTAGATTCAAAGCGTGGATCTATGATAACCTCCGGCACACTCAGATAGGGAGGAGCTGCTCTGGTCTTCGATAATACTGTTGTTTCTCTCAGCTGTAGTGAGGCCGTCTCCATGGGGCCGTATTCAACATTCCGTGAGTAAGATATACTGTTATCTTGTATATTCTGTTGAGCAGGGTCATGTTGATCGGGGGTGGATTTCTTTACTTGGAGACGTTGCTATGCCATTTTTATTATTGTGTATAGCTCCGTGCAGCTAAAAAGGAGCCGATCTAGCTTAGGCAGAAGTATGTCTCTTATGTTTTGCAGAATGATGGTGCCCATGCTTGTATTTTTAGTTGAAGATTTATCCATTATATAGGGTTTGGAGGTTACCCCAACCATCGAGAAGAATGTGTAGATACAGCGTGGTGGCATGAATTTGCCACAATGCCAGAAGGCTTGAACAATTTCAATTTACTTCTCGGCGGCCAAGGGATGTTTAGCCTTGATCCAGGAGGGTTCCTGGGCACAGATATTGCCAAGGGATAGAAGGATGGCAGTATATATCGCCACTTTTCACCATAAGCTGTGCGGAGCCTTAGTAATCAGTGGCCATCTTAGCATGCCGCCTACCGGAAGTCCAAATCATTGTCTTTTTATTATGCACTTGTTAATTATGCAATTCTACTGCATTGAGTGGTCCTTTAAAATATGACATGTTAGTGCTCTTTGAAGACTGGAATTGAGAAACGCTATTATATTATTATTTAAAAACTTTTGAAGTTAAATACTTTTTTTAAATTAATTACCGAATCAATAGATGCTAATTGCCACTAACTATGGGCTAGACTACAAATGGAGCACTAATTTATCGCGCACAAGCAAACAGGCAAATTTGTCCGTTTGTGGGTGAGCAATAAATAACCAGCAATTACAAGTGGCTGGTTATTGCTACTGCGGGTTCGCTGTAGCAATTAGCGCTGGTTACTTTTTATAAATGTGCCCCAAATACCCCCAAAATACAGTGTAGTGTATTTTATTAAAAAATAAAAATTCTAGCATTTTTATCTTTTAATAAAATAACTGCACTAGGCAGTATTATGGGGTAAAGTTGGCGGGAGATGGGTGTTAGAAAAAAAGCGGCACTAAAGAGTGCCTTTACATTGCAGTCTACAGGAACTGTGTGTTCCCAGTAAATATATATGTATATGCTTATTATCTTATATATTATGTGTTTATATCTGTATATGCACATATTCACACAAAAATATATATATGTATATAATCATATACATATATATTAAATATTGCTGCCATCTATGAGCTACTTACCCCCTTTGCTGATCTTAGGTTCTGTGCCATCTCTGAGCATTAGAACGAAGCTCCCATTGAGCCTATGGAAGCACACTCTCCGTGCGCTGGTATTACAAAGTGGAGCACAAGTATTGCTTTAGCGAAAGTGATAGTTTGCACTCCACTTATAATCTGGCCCTATTTATGTATTCTTTTCTCTTACTAAACAGGCAAGGTGAGTTTGATAGATAAGAAACATAGCACACCAAATTACGAATAAAGACAAATTGCTATTACTAGTATAGTTAAAAGAAGGAGCTTAGCTAAAAACAAAAAGATGGACAAAAATTATGTTCACATGAAAATGCTATAGGTTGCTCCTTAAATAGGGTCTGGGTGAATCCTTAAAGGGACACTCAAGTCAAAATTAAACTTTCATTATTCAGATAGAGCATGCAGTTTTAAACTACTTTCCAACTGACTTCCATTAACAAAATGTGCACAATTTTTATAGTTAAACTTTTTGAGTCACCAGCTCCTACTGAGCATGTGCAAGATTTCATTGAATATATGTATATGCATTTGTGATTGGCTGATGGCTGTCACATGATATAGGAGGAGTGGAAATAGACACAACTGACATTTTCCCGAAAAAAATCTACTACTCATTTGAAATTCAGACTAAGTGCTATTGCATTGTATTTTTCATCATGCATTTCTTGATTATGCAAATCTATTGTATTTACTGGTCCTTTAATAATAACTTAAAAACATAAAGGCCTAGATTACAAATGGAGCAGGGTGCGCTATCAATATCTCTGGAGCATGCAAAATAATATTACACATCCATGGTAAAACTAAATGACAAGAGACATCCTTTTAGCACACCTTATACTTTCAATGGAAATCGCAACTTCGCTAAACATCGCTCATATTACAACTGAAAGTTATGTGTTGTGCTGAGAGCAAATCATAAAGCGCTAGAAAACTTAGAGCGACATGAGTCCTGAAGTAAAATGTTAAGACTAGAATAAAAGTTTAACAAAAAGTATTACACAATATATATATATATATATATATATATATATATATATATATATATATATATATATATATATATATATATATATATATATATGCATTTTTATAAGTTTATTATTGAAGAAAAATGTATAAAAGAGTTTCAAAGAGATATGGTATATGTTAAGGTGTTTGACTGGGATGGGCTCAAAAGTGTATATACAGTATATGTGTATATATTTGTGTATGTATATATATATATATATATATATATATATATATATATATATATATATATATTACCTATCTGCCTTTTTGGAAGCACCCTGGGTTGTTGCTGCATCATAAGAGGTCATATTTGTAATCATCATGTAAATTATATAATTTTCTTAAGAGGGGGCTGCAAAATATATCAAATATTGTAAATAAGATTGTCCCTTTGCTTTTCTCAAAGTTACTTAACAGAATATATCAATCAAAAATCAGTGAGTAACGGCATCTTTTTTTTTTTTTTTTGAGTACTGGAACATTTTCTATTACAAAAAAGCACTGTATGTATATATATATATATATATATATATATATATATATATATATATATATATATATATATGTGTGTGTGTGTGTGTATATAGTATCTCACAAAAGTGAGTACACCCCTTTCATTTTTGTAAATATTTTATTATATCTTTTTATGTGACAACATTGAAGAAATGACACTTTGCTACAATGTAAAGTAGTGAGTGTACAGCCTGTATATGTCAGGGTGTCAGAAATCAGACTGAGACGAGAAGTGCAAAAATAATCACACCTTTATTAATAGCAAAAAATAATAAAAAGTCCACAAGTCAAATAACAAGCCAGGAATCAAAACCAGAGCTGGTAGTCAGACGAGCCGAATCAGGAGCCAATACGAATAGTCAGACGAGCAAGGAGAACAGCAGAGTCAGGAACAAGCCATGGATCAGGAACCAGGAGGGACGTAAGACATCCAGGTAATACACAGGAGCTCTCACAAACAGGTTCGCCAATTTCATAATTGCACTCCGCTGGAGACAATATCTTAGAAACCACTCGGATGCAAGGAACTGTCAGGCTTAGGACATTGAGACAAGAGGCCACCTACTCCAGACTCAGATGCATCGAAAGGAAGGACAGGGTTAGGATGAGCCAGAACTGGAGTGGCAGCAAAGGCAGTCTTAAGACTATCAAAGGCCTTAATGGCAGTAGGTGACCAACGGAGTGGATCATTCTCTTTATGTGTCATGTCTGTGATAGGTTTGACCAAGGAAGAAAAGTTTTTAATAAACGTTCTATAGTAATTGGCGAACCCCAAAAAACGTTGAATAGACCGAAGACCAACTGGGCGAGGCCACTGCAGAACTGCAGATAACTTGTCAGGATCCATGGAGAACCCTGCAATGGAGATAACATAACCTAGGAAGGTTACTTGAGTCTGATCGAACTCACATTTCTCAAGTTTACAAAACAGGCCGTTCTCATGTAGTCTCTGAAGAACCCGTGTAACATCAGAATGATGAGCCTCAAGTGTGGGTGAGCATATGAGGATGTCGTCTAAATACACCACTACACACTGTTGCAACATATCTCATAGGATATCATTAATAAATTCCTGGAAAACAGCAGGAGCATTACATAGGCCAAAGGGCATTACAAGATACTCATAATGCCCGCTCCTGGTGTTAAATGCTGTTTTCCATTCGTGACCATCCTTGATCCTAACAAGATTGTACACTCCTCTCAAATCAAGTTTAGTAAAGACCGTAGCTCCCTTGAGGCGGTCAAAGAGTTCTGTAATGAGTGGAATAGGGTAAGCATTCTTAATGGTAAGACGATTAAGACCCCTATAATCGATGCATGGTCTTAACTCGCCACCCTTTTTCTTCACAAAGAAGAAGCCAGCCCCTGCAGGAGAGCAGGATTTGCGGATGATCCCCCGCGACAGAGCATCGGCAACATACTCATCCATAGCACAATTCTCCACAACAGACAGAGGGTAAACCCGTCCAGAGGAGGAATGGTTCCGGGTTGCAGGTCTATGGCACAATCGTAAGACCAGTGAGGAGGCAACGTACCGGCCTGCACCTTGTCAAAAACGTCTAGGAACTCTCGGTACTCCTCTGGCATTTGAGATACCGAAGAAGTGCACAAGACTTTAACTGGTTTCCGAAGACAAGTGAAAATACATTGCGGAGACCAAGCAAGAGAGGTGAGTAAAATGGCTGCCAGCAGCACATGGCAAACAAAGAAGGGAAAAAACCCTGACAGTATAACAGTGAAAATTTGCTGTGCCATCAAAATAACCCAACACACAGCCATTAATGTCTAAACTGTTGGCAACAAAAGTGAGAACACCCCTAAGTGGAAATGTACAAATTGGGTCCAATTAGTTATTTTCCCTCCCCGGTGTCATGTGACTCATTAGTGTTACAAGGTCTCAGGTGTGAATGGGGAGCAGGTGTGTTAAATTTGGTATTATCACTCTCACACTCTCTCATACTGGTCACTGGAAGTTCAACATGGCACCTCATGATAAAGAACTCTCTGAGGATCTGAAAAAAAGAATTGTTGCTCTACATAAGCCTAGGCTTTAAGAAGATTGCCAAGACCCTGAAATTGAGCTGCATAACGGTGGGGAAGACCATACAGCGGTTTCACAGGACAGGTTCCACTCAGAACAGGCCTCGCCATGGTTGACCATGGCGGTTGACCCATCGAAACGCGCATCGACTTTGATTATTCACAGAGTGAACTGGACCTCACTGTTTCCAAGACCCAACAGCTGGTTTGTACCCGTTTTCAAGACCGTAAAGTTTGAATCGACCCTGTGTTGCACTCTCATAGAGAGGTTTTCTTGAGATGTTCACGCCAAGACAGAATTGATAGCGTTAACACAAGGATCTGCACATGATGAATAAGCCGACAGGTAATTTTGCGAAGTGAAACACCTGTTTAAGCATACTCACGGCTTGATTTTGCTTATGGTGAACTTTCAGTCAATCCATACATGGGTTACATGGTTTCAGTTTGAGGTATACCCAGACACGGAGAGTTGTTGAAAAAGTCTCAATGGTTACTTTCCATATGTAAAAGGAACATTTGCAATTTGAAATAGAAGGCTTGTGAGGTCATCTTTACCTTGTAGCCTCTATCACTTCAGCAATTTGTTTTAATTGAACTGATTCATGTTCACTGGAATGAGTTCGAAAAGTCATAACTTTGGCTTTTAATATTGATTGAGGACATTGATAATACAGTGTTCTTTTTTATCTATATCTTTTATGTATCACTGCCTAACAACTTTATGTCATACAGGTCATGTTCTAAATATGTAAATGTTTCTATATTTAGGCTTGTAGCCTTAATCCGGTCTGTTTGGGCCAATAAATGGTTTCTCTGTACAGTTACAACTGCATTTCAATGGTCAATATTCTGGTTTTGTGCGTGCTAGTATAGGATGTTGTGAGTTTTGGTAATTTTATAAGAGTGCTGAAACCCCTCACTTTTTGGATCTTTCTTGTACTCAACAAACATAATTTATAAAGGGTCTGCACCCCCACTTTTTTATGCAGTCTTACTTACTCCTAGGTGGTTAACTAATTTCCTATATGTTTTAGGATTTATAACACTTTCTACCTATGGTTATTTATTTTGTTATATAAAAATATATATTTAAAAATAAAAAATTCTTCAAAGTCAAAAACATAGGTATTTAAAGTATTCTTAATGCACCTTTCGGTTTAGCGCAGTTATCCCAGCGCACCTTCTGATAAGTGCGTTTCCCGATAGAAGTCTACGGGTAATTATCCTGATGGCGTTATCATACCTCCAGATGTTAGTGCGCCTCAATCTTTCGCTCGTGTGTCAACTTGTAATACCAGCACAAACATAGGAATTCTATTGATTTAACTTGAGTGGTGTTAGTGCTGGGCAGTACTAATATTTTTGCTCTCTGCTAGTAATCTGGTAAATAGACAATAAATGTTGCGTGAAGAATAAGGTTAAATGCAATTTTAAAGGCTTTATTTTAATGAAACTGGTCCAGTTGTTTAAGAGTTGAAGGCATGCAAAGTTAGTTAAAAAGTCACTTGCAGGAAAGATAAGATAAAAATACTTAAATATTTCAGACAAAATCACATTAACCAGTCTATTATTACAAAACATTCGTTTTGTCTTCCCCATGTTTTCTAAAGCTTTTAAATTCCATGAATTCTTGAAGCATTTGCAATAAACAATCTTTCTTTGAACAGGGCAAAGAGGTTAATGGAAAAAAATTAGCAGCTATGTTATTTTCATGTACAAACTATAATTACTTTATAACCATCCGTGAAAAAGGATACTGCTATAGTTATTATAAATGCATTTAAGGGAGAGAAAAAAAGTCAGTTTTGTTGGGTTAAAAACAGATTATAAAAGTGTCTGTGTTCGCTCTTAAAATCATTTTTAATCGTTGGTAATAGCTTCCCCTATTTTAGATAGCCCTTGGGTTAATGCACCACATATTTCAGCCTGCATCCCTCTGTCAAATTAATTCACTTTTAAATGCTTGATTCATTAATAATAGACCAGTTTCATTTTAGCATTCACAGGAAATGATATTATTACATAGTAATAATATGTTGTGGCATGAGTTATGTATACACTAATACATAATGTATTGCTTGTTGCAAATAACAAATAAAGCAGTTATATTTTTGCTTTGCTTTTTAAAGGGTGTCCAAAAAAACCACTTGAGGGTCCTTAGGCTGGAAAACAGTTAAATGCAATATTATTTTTTTGTATTTGATAAAGCAATACTAGGGTTATATTATAATATAACAATTATAGTATTGCCGTATGCCAATTAGTAACTGAAAAGAAGCATGTGCTTTGACTTCTTACACTGTATAATAATAGACATAGAATGAGTTTACATTGTTGCCGTTGGCAGTTTACATACACATTTTCTCAGTTTGCACTTTAAAATATTACCCACAGTTTACTATTAGCTAGATAACGAGTTTTGCGGTACAGCTATACCACTGAAAAATTGGTAATTGAGCGTGGAAAAGCCGGGAATGCATATTATGAGTCGCGGCAATATAGCTATAACGCAAGCATTTTAGCCTGTAACACAATGTCCATTCCGCACTCAAAAAAATTACGTTTGAGTGGGGGATTTTCATTACGCCCGTTTTACAGGTTGTGTGGTCTGGCTAAAATGCTTGCGTTAGAGTATACCGACACGATCCATACCGCCATCTGAGAGCAGTAATTATTGATTTTGTGAAACAAAAATGTTTCACAAAATTCATAACAAAATGTTACAAAGTACACTAACACCCATAAACTACCTATTAACCCCTAAACCACCACCCTCCCACATCGCAAACACTATAATAAACTTATTAACCCCTAATCTGCTGGCCACCCATATTGCGACTATTAAATAAACCTATTAACCCCTAAACTGCCGGCCCCCCACATCGCCAACACTATAATAAATTATTAACCCCTAAACCTCCAGCCCCCCACATGGTAACTACTGAACTAAACCTATTAACCCCTAAACTGCTGGCCCCCCACATCCCAAAACACTAAATTAAACTATTAACCCCTAAACCTAACACCCCTAACTTTAAATTAAAATTAAAATATAAATCTTAAAATAAATAAAAACTTACCTGTGAAATAAAAAAAATAAGTTTAAACTATTAACCTAACATAACTATTCTAATAAAATAATAAAAACTACCAATTTAAAAATCTAAATTACAAATTAAAAAAAACCTAACACTACGAAAAAATTGAAAAAATCTAAAATTACAAAAAATAAACACTAAATTACAAAAAATAATAAATGAAATTATCTATACTATAATTGCGTTTGTAATGTCTGTCTGCGCACACATCCTCAAAGGAATGATTCTTTCACCACCCTGCCATTTTCGGAATCCACTGGGATGCAGCGAAGGCTAACGGAGCATTACAAAAAAACAACCGAATAAGTATTTAAAAAAAGAAAAACCCTAACCGCCAGTACCAAGTATTAAGAAAAAAAACCAACTACCGAATAAAATTATTAACTCCTAAATCCGCAAACCCCAACATCGCAAACTACCTAATACATATATTAACCCCTAAACCGCCAACCCCCACAACAAATTAAACCTAATTTACCTATTAACTCCTACACCGCCAACCCCCACAATGCAAAAAACTAATTTAATGACTAAGCCCCCTAACCTAACACCCCCTAAATTAACCCCTTAATTACAATAAAAATAAACTACATTACAATAATAAAAAAAATACATTACATTAATCTAATTACAGAAAATAAAAAAACGTTAACATTGCAAAAAAATAATAAACACATTATCTAAAATAAAAAAATGAAACCTAATCCCTATAAAAATAAAAAAGCCCCCCAAAATAATACCCCCCCCTAATCTGCTGCTAAACTACCAATAGCCCTTAAAAGGACTTTTTTTGTAGGGCATTACCCTAAGTTAAACAGCTCTTTTAAAAGTCCCCCCTACCAGTAAAACCCCCCACCCACCAAACACCTCAAAATAAAAAAAAAACTAACACTAATAAACCTAATCTACCCATTGCTCTGAAAAGGGTATTTGTATGGGCATTGCCCTTAAAGGGCATTCAGCTCTTTTATTCTGCCCTTACAAGGACCGTCGCTGGCGAGGACCGCCGCCGCAGAGGATTGCCACATCTGGGAAGACTACTCCGGACCTCCGCTCCGTGCAGCCTTCGCTTGTTTTATTGGGGTATTAGTTTAGGTTTAATTTTATTTTGAAAAGCTTTGTTTATTTTTTTCTGTATTTCTATTTTTTATTTTTTGTAGCTTGGGGGGTTGTATTTACAACACATAGACTGCCCTCTGGGCAGGCTTATCAACTGTTCAAAAATAAAAAAGCTCCCCCAAAATAAAAACACCCCTTTACCTACAATAAACTACCAATAGGGCCTTTTGTAGGGCATTGCCCTAAATTAAACAGCTGTTTTACCTTAAAAAATTAAGTCCCCCCTAAAAGTAAACAGTCCCACTCAACCAACCCCCCAAAATAAAAAAACCTAACTCTAAAAAATTCTAAAATACCCAAAGCCCTAATCTAAAAAAAAACCCATTTAAAAAAAATAATAACACTAACCCCAGAAAATCTACTCACGGTTCCTGAAGTCTGGACATCCATCTTCATCCAGGTGGCAAGAAGTCTTCATCCCGGCGGCACAGAGCGGGGCTATCCTGGAGGGCAATACAATTCTGTGTGGAGCGTCCTCTTCATATGGTCACCGCCTTACACTGAAGTTGAATGCAAGGTACCCGTTTCAAAATGGCGTACCTTGCATTCCTATTGGCTGATTTGATTCTTCAAATTTAAATCAGCCAAAAGTATAAAAGCTTCTAAAAACCTATTGACTGTTCAAATCAGCCAATAGGATGAGAGCTACTGAAATTCTTTTGGCTGTTCAAATCACACATCGTACCTATCAACACTATTAACCCCTAAACCGCCAACCCCCCACAATGCATTAAACCTAATTAACCTATTAACCCCTAAATGGCCAACACCTCACAACGCAAATAACTAATTAAATTACTAAGCCCCCTAACCTAACACCCCCTAAAAATGTAACCACAATTACCTAAAATTAAAAAATACTAAATTACTATTAAAATAAAAAAAATAACATCACTTTAAAAATTAAAAACTAAGTTAAAATGAATCTAAAATTACAAAAAATAAAAAAGTCTAACATTACAGAAAATAATAAACCAAATTATAAAAAATAAAACAATTAAACCTAATCCCTATGAAAATAAAAAATCCCCCCTAAAATAAAAACACCCCCTAATCTAATCTAAACTACCAATAGCCCTTAAAAGGGCCTTTTGTAGGGCATCTCCCTAAGATAAAAAGCTCCTTTACCTTTAAAAAAAAATAAGTCCCCCCCCAACAGTAAAACCCCCCACCCACCAAACCCTCCAAAATAAAAAAAACTAAAACTACCCATTGCCCCTAAAGGGACATTTGTATGGGCATTGCCCTTAAAAGGGCATACAGCTCTTTTACAAGTGCCCATGAAATCTGTAATCTAAAAAAATAAAAAAAATAAAAAAAATAAGCCTAAATCTCACCCCCAAATAGGTACTCATGGTTCCTGAAGTCTGGTGATGAAGTCTTCTTCCAGGCGGTGAGTTCTTCTTCTATGTGGCCAACATCTTCTTCCAAGCAGGGACCTCTACTTTCTTCATCCAGGACCAAGCCGGCGCGGAGCGGAGATGACCGCGGACCAGGACCGGCGACCAGGATCGCTGCCGTACACGGACTATTGAATGCAAGGTACGCGTTTAAATATGGCAAACCTTGCATTCCTATTCAAATCAGCCAATAGGATAAGAGCTACTCAAATCAGCCAATAGGATTTCAGTAACTCTCATCCTATTGGCTGATTTTAATTTTTTTAGCCAATAGGAATGCAAGGTCCGCAGTCATCTCCGCTCCACGCCGGCTTGGTCCTGGGTAAAGAAAGAAGAGGGCCCCGCTTGTAAGAACTGAAGATGTTGGCCGCTTGGAAGAAGACTTCACTGCCTGGAAGAAGACTTCACTGTTGGACTTCAGGAACTGTGAGCATCTATTTGGGGGTTAGATTTAGGCTTATTTTTTTAAGATTAGGGATTTCATGGGCCTTTATAAAAGAGCTGAATGACCATACAAATGCCCCTTGAGGGGCAATGGGTAGTTTAGGTTTTAGATTTTTTTAGATAGTTATTTTATTTGGGGGGTTGGTTGTGGGGGTGGTGGGTTTTACTGTTGGGGGGGGGTGTTTGCATTTTTTTTACAGGTAAAAGAACTGTTTTCTTTGGGGCAATGCCCCACAAAAGGTCATTTTAAGGGCCATTGGTAGTTTATTGTAGGCTAGGTTTTTATTTTATTTTGGGGGGGGGGGGCTTTTTTATTTTGATAGGGCTATTAGATTAGGTGTAATTCTTTTTTATTTTTCATAATTTGTTTCTTATTTTTTGAAATGTAGTTTTTGTTTTTTTATGTAATTTAGTTATTTTTATCTTTAATCATTTTAGTGTTTATTTTTTTTGTAATGTTAGGTTTTAGTGTAAGGCAGGTTAGGATTTATTTCACAGGTAAGTTTGTATTTATTTTAAGTAGGTAGTTAGTAGTAAATAGTTAAAGGATTATTAACTTTTTTTTCAGTGTAAAACGGAACAAACATTTTATATTTAAAATATCATAGCAATGTAATGTACCTTGTTATTGTTTGAAACAAAGCTCCCTTTTGCAGTAAAATAAAATTTTATTTAATCCCCATGACATCACGTCCTCCAGCCCTCAAATGTGGGCCGTCTAAGGACTAAGAAACTCGCCAATCGGATGTGTTGTTTTTGCATATAATTAAATTCTATTATCCGGATTCAACGCATGCGCAATACCGTTTCATTCCTAACAGGAAAAAAACAATGCATGCGCATTTAAAATTGAAATCGATTAGATAAGATGGTAACGTATCCAATGATGTTGCGCTAACTTGCGCATGCGCAATGCGTATTGGAATCGCCATCTTACAACTGCAGTTGTCAGCCCGGATTGGGAATCTGTAACGGCAGACAACACAGTGGGTTTGGAAAAATGTATTATTTTAAACTTATATATTATGAAAACGGTACATATTTAATACAGCATCCACATTATAAAAAGCTTGTTTAACATGTATACTCGTGTGAGATACCCATTACAATTCTGACTACAGTGTCCCTTTAATAACTATTTACTAACTAGTCTACCTAGTCAAAATAAATACAAATTTACATGTGAAATAAAAATAAAACCTAAGCTAGCTACAATATAACTATTAGTTATATTGTAGCTAGCTTAGGTTTTATTTTACAGGTACGTTTGTATTTAGTTTTAAATAGTTATTATTTAGTTAATAACTGTAACTTTAGTTTAGCTGTATTTTAATTATGTTAAAATTAGGGGGTGTTAGACTTAGGGTTACATTAGGGTTAAGTTTAGGGGTTATTTGGATTTATTTAGTAGTAGTGATGTGGGAAGCCAGAGGTTTAGGGGTTAATAACTTTAAAATAGTGGCGGCAACATTGGGAGCGGCAGATTAGGGGTTAATAGGTTTATATAGGTGGTGGCGATATTGGGGGTGGCAGATTAGGGCTTTATAACTGTATGTAGGTGGCGTTGATATCGGGGGTGGCAGATTAGGGGTTAATAACTGTATGTAGGTGGTGGCGATGTCAGTGGCGGCAGATTAGGGGTATTTAGATTTGGGGTTTATGTTAGGGTGTTCGGTTTAAACAAAACTTTTTATTTCCCCATAGACATCAATGGGGCTACGTTACAGAGCTTTTCATTTTGCGATCGCAGGAGTTAGGCTGTTTTTTTTTTTGCTGGCTCTTCCCATTGATGACTATGGGGAAATCGTGCACAAACACGTCAAAGCAGAGCTTGTTTTCGGTGTGGTATGGAGCTCAACGCAACCATTTAGACCGCACAAGCCTGTTTTTTTAAAACTCATAATACCAGCACTATAGGGAGGTGAAATAACGCTGCTTTTGTGGCGGTTGTTAAAATCCCTATAGCGCTCAAAACTCATAATCTAGCTGAGTATTAGGTATATAGCATTGTGGGCGGTTGGCTAATTAGGGGTTAATAGGTTAATTAGATATTTTGCAATGTGGGGGTTGGCAGATTAGAGGTTAATATACTTTATTAACGGTTGAAATATACGCATTTATATGCAGTGCCGTATATGTGATAGCTATTGCGGGCGACGCGGCATATGTAATCTTGCCCAAGGTTTCAAATATTAAACCTCACAATACAGAACAAGGTTTGTCTTTTTGTGTCATTTCTGTAAGAAGACGGCAAAACAAGGTTCCAAACGTCGTAAATAACAATTATTCATTTTTGAGACTTCTGTTTTCTGTACAGAAAGGCAAATAGTTAAAGCACATTCATAAAAATGGAATTACAAAGAGAAATTCAGTTTGAAAAAAACAAAATGACTGTGACTTACAAGGATGAAAATGGGAGTATGAAATTCCAAGAAAGACTGTAATAATAGGATTCCTAAACACCTTTTCTAATTGTGCTTGTGACTTCCATTTTTCTATTGTTTCTTAGAATTCTTGTTAGTGGTATGGGATAGGATGAAGAGAGAGGGTTATTTATTAGCTAGGAGGCCTTTCTCCCACCCAGCTCAGAATATAATCTTCCTAAACATCTAGTGCAAGACAATGAAACAGTTAGAAAAGCTACCATAATAGAGAACTTCATATCTCTATATTAGACAGTGAAACATATTTAGATGTTAGCTGAGTGCTACACACACCATATGCAAAATCTGAACACAGGAAAAGCTATTATAAGGTAGTAATATGTTTCAGTAACAAGTTATTATTAATGAAACATAAGATGTTTGCTTATTCTTACAGAAGAAAAAATATACACCTAGATTATGAGTCTTGTGTTAGACTTTAAAAGCAGCGTTGAGAGGTCCCAACGCTGCTTTTTAACACCCACTGGTATTACGAGTCTTGCAGGTACAGGTGTACCGCTCACTTTTCTTCCGCGACTCGAGCATACCGCAAATCCCCTTACGTCAATTGCATATCCTATCTTTTCCATGGGATTTTCCTAACGCCGGTATTACGAGTCTTGGAAGAAGTGAGCGGTAGACCCTCTCCTGTCAAGACTTCTACCGCATTTAAAAGTCAGTAGTTAAGTGTTTTATGGGCTAACGCCGTAACATAAAACTCTAAACTAAAGTGCTAAAATGTACACTAACACCCATAAACTACCTATTAACCCCTAAAAGGAGCCCCCCCACATCGGAAACACTTAACTAAAATGTTTAACCCCTAATCTGCCGACCGGACATCGCCTCCACTTTAATAAATTTATTAACCCCTAAACCGCCGCACTCCCGCCTCGCAAACACTAGTTAAATATTATTAACCCCTAATCTGCCTGCCCTAACATCGCTGACACCTACCTACATTTATTAACCCCTAATCTGCCACCCACAACGTCGCCGCTACTATATTAAATGTATTAACCCCTAAACCTAAGTCTAACCCTAACCCTAACACCCCCCTAACTTAAATATAATTTTAAATAATCTAAATAAAATTACTACAATTAAATAAATTAATCCTATTTAAAACTAAATACTTACCTATAAAATAAACCCTAAACTAGCTACAATATAACTAATAGTTACATTGTAGCTAGCTTAGGGTTAATATTTATTTTACAGGCAACTTTGTATTTATTTTAACTAGGTACAATAGTTATTAAATAGTTATTAACTATTTAATAACTTCCTAGTTAAAATAAATACAAATATACCTGTAAAATAATTCCTAACCTAAGTTACAATTACACCTAACACTACACTATAATTAAATAAATTACCTAAACTACCTACAATTAATTACAATTAAATTAAATAAACTAAAGTACGAACCCCCCCCACTAAATTACAGAAAATAAAAAAGAATTACAAGAATTTTAAACTAATTACACCTAATCTAATCCCCCTAATAAAATAAAAAAGCCCCCCAAAATAATAAAATTCCCTACCCTATACTAAATTACAAATAGCCCTTAAAAGGGCCTTTTGCGGGGCATTGCCCCAAAGTAATCAGCTCTTTTACCTGAAAAAAAAAGACAATACCCCCCCCAACATTACAACCCACCACCCACACACCCAACCCTACTCTAAAACCCACCCAATCCCCCCTTAAAAAACCTAACACTACCCCCTGAAGATCTCCCTACCTTGAGCTGTCTTTACCCAGCCGGGCACAAGTGGTCCTCCAGAAGGGCAGAAGTCTTCATCCGATCCGGGCAGAAGAGGTCCTCTAAGCGGGAGAAGTCTTCATCCAGGCGGCATCTTCTATCTTCATCCATCCATCCGGAGCGGGTCCATCTTCAAGCCAGCCGACGCGGAGCCATCCTCTTCAAACGAAGTCCATGCGAAGAATGAAGGTTCCTTTAAATGATGTCATCCAAGATGGCGTCCCTTGAATTCCGATTGGCTGATAGGATTCTATCAGCCAATCGGAATTAAGGTAGGAAAAATCCTATTGGCTGATTGGATCAGCCAATAGGATTGAGCTTGCATTCTATTGGCTGATTGGAACATGCGAATAGAATGCGAGCTCAATCCTATTGGCTGATTGGATCAGCCAATAGGATTTTTCCTACCTTAATTCCGATTGGCTGATAGAATCCTATCAGCCAATCGGAATTCAAGGGACGACATCTTGGATGACGTCATTTAAAGGAACCTTCATTCTTCGCTTGGACTTCGTTTGAAGAGGATGGCTCCGTGTCGGCTGGATTGAAGATGGACCCGCTCCGCTCCGAATGGATGAAGATAGAAGATGCCGCCTGGATGAAGACATCTGTCGCTTGGAGGACCTCTTCTGCCCTGATCGGATGAAGACTTCTGCCCCTCTGGACGTCCACTTGTGCCCAGTTGGGTGAAGACGGCTCAAGGTAGGGAGATCTTCAGGGGGGTAGTGTTAGGTTTTTTTAAGGGGGGATTCGGTGGGGTTGGGTGTGTGGGTGGTGGGTTGTAATGTTGGGGGGGTATTGTCTTTTTTTTTTAAGGTAAAAGAGCTGATCACTTTGGGGCAATACCCCGCAAAAGGCCCTTTTAAGGGCCATTTGTAATTTAGTATAGGGTAGGGAATTTTATTATTTTGGGGGGCTTTTTTATTTTATTAGGGGGATTAGATTAGGTGTAATTAGTTTAAAATTCTTGTAATTTTTCCGTAGGTTAGGGTTTATTTTACAGGTAAATTTGTAATTATTTTAACTAGGTAGCTATTAAATAGTTAATAACTATTTAATAACTATTGTACCTAGTTAAAATAAATACAAAGCTGCCTTAAAATAAATATAAATCCTAAGCTAGCTACAAAGTAACTATTAGTTATATTGTAGCTAGCTTAGGGTTTATTTTATCGGTAAGTATTTAGTTTTAAATAGGATTAATTTATTTAATTATGGAAAATTTATTTTGTTTAATTTAAATTCTATTTAAGTTAGGGGAGGTGTTAGGGTTAGGGTTAGACTTAGGTTTAGGGGTTAATAAATTTGTAATAGTGGCGGCGACGTTGGCGGCGGCAGATTAGAGGTTAATAAATTTAATATAGTTGCGGTAACATTGGGGGGGGCAGATTAGGGGTTAATAAATATAATGTAGGTGTCGGCGATGTTGGGGGCAGTAGATTAGGGGTTCATAAGTATAATGTAGGTGGCGGCAGTGTCCGGAGCTGTAGATTAGGGGTTAAAAATTATAATATAGGTGTCAGCGATAGCGGGGGCATCAGATTAGGGGTTAATAAGTGTAATATTAGGGGTGTTTGGACTCGGGGTTCATGTTAGGATGTTAGGTGCAGACATAAAATTAATTTCCCCATAGGAAACAATGGGGCTGCGTTAGGAGCTGAGCGCTGCTTTTTTGCAGGTGTTAGTTTTTTTTCAGCCAGCTCAGCTCTATTGTTTCCTATGGGGAAATCGTGAATGAGCATGTTTAGCCAGCTTACCGCTGACTTAAGCAACGCTGGTATTGAGATGAGATGTGGAGCTAAATTTTGCTCTACGCTCACCTTTTTGCGGCTAAAGCCAGGTTTAAAAAAACCTGTAATACCAGCGTTGTCTTAAGGGAGCGGTGGGAAAAAAAGGCTTGTTAGCACCGCACCCCTGTTATCGCAAAACTAGTAATCTAGGCAATAGTATTTTCAAATGATAAGTTCAAGCAATGCACTTAAACCCCTTCTATCAGACTTTAATATAAAACCTGCTGTCATGCCAATTTACCAGGAAGGAAAGAAGTTAGAAGTAGACATGTGCATGGCGAAAAAATTCGGTTCGGATCGATTCAGATTTTTTGAATTTCGGTTCGGAGCGATTCCAATTTCCGAAAAATTCGAATCAATTCGGTTCGGATTTGTTTCGGATTCATTCGGATTCAAATAAATTCGGTTCCAATTTGTTTAGGATTTATTCGGATTCGAATAAATTCGGCTGGGTTCGGTTCGGAAATTCGGAATTTCGCTAAGTGTTAGGTGGGATTAGACTAGTATTATGTACTGTATATTAGGTGTAATATCTGCATGTATCTGTATATGCATGTATATATAAATGTATGTATGAATATATGTATGTATTTATCTCTATATGTATGTATGTATGTATGTATAAATGTATGAATGAATATATGTATGTATGTATATAGACAGAGATAGATGGATAGATAAACCAGTAGATGGATGTGTAGGTATAAAATACTATTGGCTAGATTACATGTCATGCTATTGTTAGCGCCGGTCGCGGTAAGCAATATTGCACCCACGCTAACTTGCGCACGTATTACTAGCTTAAAGTACACGCATTTGCTTGAGCGCAACCCAAGTATGTATATGTCTAAATATGTGTGTGGTTGTATATATTTAAATCCATATGTAGTTATGTATTTATATATGTACATACATAGAAAACAGAACATTGGAATTTAAAGGTCTAGCGCCCATGAAGATTTTTTTTACTCCTGTCAGATTTAGCACACACAGAAGTTATATTAGGTGCATAATGTATATATTTTATATAACATATTCAAAAAGAAACTCTATAATTATTATTTATTTTTACTATTATTTTTCAATATTTTATATAAATAAATACATAACGCTCCCTAAAAGCAGTTGCTGATTGGTGGGTAAATGTAGCCACCAATCACCAAGCGCTATCCATTTGCTGAACCAAAAATTGGTCTACTTCTAAGCTTACATTCCTGATTTTTCAAATAAAGATATCAAGCGAACAAAAAAATGATTATAGGAGTAAATTAGAAAGTTGCTTAAAATTGCACGCTCTATCTGAATCATGAAAGAAAAAATTTGAGTTTAATATCACTTTAAATATTCATTACTATCTTCGGATATAGCGCTGTAGGTCTAATGCGGTGTTGGGTTAGCGTGAGTGATAAGTGTTAGTTTGTTTTGGAAGCCTATAGGGAAAAAAAGTTAAAATGGTCAACATATCTGATGACCTGAAGTTAGCGCACGCCTGGCTTAGCTTGTGCACAAACAATTTACTTTCAACTTGTGATACGCGTTAAAAATGTACTTCCAGTGTTGACTGAGCACAAACGAAATCGTTACATAGCGCCCCACTTGTAATCTAGCTCTCTGATTGGTATTATGAACATAAAAATAACTTGGCTCAGAAATCCAGAAATATGAAAGGTTTTTAAGGGAGCCCCTGGGAGTTCGAAGTAACGGGAAGGGGACTTGACCATTGGAGGAATTAGGCCTAGTGTGTGATTGGTTGGGAGCCGTTAATGGGGCGGGCTTAGCACGCGCTGTTACGCTTTTAAGGAAAGAGCGGGAGAATCTGTCATCAGATTATTAATCAAACTTATGTGGAAAGTGCTTGCTCGTTGTGGAATTATTTGTGATGGCGCAGTTTGATGCGCCATCACAAATAAATGGGCCCTACCTGGCTTGAGGATAAGTTACGTCCCTTGTTCGGAGCTGATATTGAATCGAAGGATGATAATGAGGACGCTGCTTCGAGACCGGTGAGGCGTTCTAGGCCTCCGGTTCGTTTGTATCCGGATTCGGAGGGGAGTAATGGCGGACGGAGAAGACCCAGCCCCAGTCCGGGGTTAAAGGCGGCCGTGAGGAAGAAGTCAGGTTCTGGTTCCGGGAGTCGGCAGGCCGGAGCTGAGATGGTGGATCCTGCTATGCTGTCTGGGAGCATTTGTTCTCTACCGGAGCAAGTTAAAGTGCCTGTAAAGAAGGGTGATTCTTTGCCTAAGGGTAAGACGGCCAATTTAGGCCAAAAAGAGGTATTTAAGGGGAAGAGGCAAGTTAGTAAAGGTGACGGTCCGCCGAGGCCTACTTTATCGAGTGGTAGTAAGGAGCAGGTGAGTGGTGGTAGGTTAGGAAGTGTTTTAGTGAGAAAGAGGGGTGAGGAATTGAAGGTGTCAGGCCCGACTGTTTTGTCTCAGGCGGTTGAGGAGCAGTTACATAATGTTTCAAAAACGGCCCAGATTTTAAGGAACAGGCTTATCGAGTGTTAGATGAGAGAGTGGAAGGGGTCAAAGTCAGTGAGAGTCAGCATGATACAGAGGTTGATAACGGCGTTGGGGAATTAACCTTATATTTAGATTCTTCTGAGGAGGATTTTATTCCTCCTTCTCCCAGTGTGGTTAACCCCCTTCGCCAGTTTAGACCGGCAGTCAGGGCATCGAGTGATTTAGTTTTAAGGGGTGAGTTAAGAAATTTGAGGGGTAGGAATGTTGTCGCGGTTGAAAATTTACCTGTTTCTAATAATGTTTTTCTTTTAGAAGGGAATGAGATTGAGTCACGGCCTGAGAATTCTCCGGGTTTCTTGGTGGTGGGAAATGACGGCCTAAGTGGGGAAGCTTATGGCCTTCAGGAATCCTGGACGGATAATATCAGGCTTGATATGGAGGACGGCGTTCCAGGGGCGGGACGTTCTAATGCAAGGGGAGAAGAAGCAGGGGTGAGTACGGCCAACAATTTTAATTTTGGTCATTAGGGGATGGTGGGACGGAGGCATAACAATACATTTAATAGCTTGGTTAATTCTGTTCAACGTCCAAACAGGTCTGGGATTGGGAGAATACAAGGTAGAGGTAGACAACGCAAGAGGTATGGGGACTTAAGGGGTGAAGGCTTTGAGGTTACTTCTGCTAAGAGGGGTAGGGGTGTTTTAGTGGATAGTAGGTTGGGTATGTCTACGGCTAGTAGGGGCATTGGAGTTTGGGCACCTTCAGGGGGTTTGTCACATGTTTCTGTTTTGCAGGCTGAAAGAAGTCAACAATTGATGGCTAATACGGAACCTAGGACTCCTGGGTTCCAGAATATAGAGAGGGTCACGGCTGCATCTCAAGGGGATCAGTCTGCGGCAGCTCAGGATCTTAGGACAGGTAATGAAGGATCTGGGGCTGTGAATTTGAATGTGGGGGTTGAAACAGTTGGTGTGAATGTTGATCCTTTATCAATAACTGTTGTAGTGGGTTTAAGGGACTTGTTAGCCAAGTTAGAAGGTGCTAAAGTTTCGGGGGGAGTCGCCAATTCGTGGGTTCCTCCTGGATCTGCACCTCAAAATGGGACATTAGGGATTTCTGGTGTGGGAACAAAAGATGTAGGGTCTGCAACCCAATCTCAAGTGGCTGGTTTGTCTCAGTCAAAAGTGGCCAATGTTGATAATAAAGTGTCTGGGGGTTCTGAGCTTAAAATTGCTGACACGGCTTTGGCCAGGTCTTGTTTGTGTTCTATTGGGCCTTTGGGTATGCACTTGACGGTTGAGTTAAGGGAGAAGATATGTAAGAGAGAATTGAATTATTTTCTCTCCTCCCTCTTGACCAGTCTTTTGAGATACCTGAAGACTCAAAAAAGGATGCGTCCAAGAAGGAAGAGAAGGAGAGGAAAAAACGATACAGAAAGTTACCTAAAACATTTACTAACTGGTTTCAAGCTTTTGTTATTTATGCCAGTGTATTTGCTGGTAAGTTCCCTGATCAAGGCGCGGCACTTTTTTGTTATTTAGATGAAGTAGCCGCTGCTTAGAGAACATATGGGGGTATGGCTTGGTGGGTCTATGATGAACAATTTAGACAACGTTTGTCGGTTAAGCCTGAGATGAAGTGGGATGACCGTGATATGGGCCTTTGGCTAAAAGTGATGACCCCGTTAAGGTCTTCGCAGCCTTTTCGTGGGGGTGCCGGCGGGTCACTTCAAAGTGGGTCATCAGCAACAGTCAAAAAAGGTTTCTGTTTTGCTTTCAATGAAAAGATTTGCAAATGGGGATCGGCTTGTAAATTCAGACATGAATGCTCAGTGTGTGGGGGATCCCACCCTTCCTCCAAGTGTTTCAAAAAGAACAAATTGGGAGGAACCCAGGAGCAGTCTGAAAAAGGGATTAACTCCGGTGAGGTTAAGCGGGATGGAGCTGTGGCTCGTACTCTACGCTAAACAGAAGGGCTTTGGTGAAAAAGCCTTGTTATTGCTTCATGGTTTTGAGTTTGGTTTTAAAATTCCATCTTCAGGGGGCGTTGTTCACTACAGGGGTAACCTTAAGTCTGCAACGGAATGGCCAGATGTTGTTAGGAGTAAGCTTGAAAAGGAGGTTTCGTTGGGCCGAATGGCAGGTCCTTTTAATGTTTCTCCTATCCCCCATTTGCGTATTTGTCCCTTGGGAGTGGTCCCTAAGAAGGAACATGGTAAATTTCGACTTATTCACCACTTATCTTTTCCAAATGGTGGGTCTGTGAATGATGATATTCCGGAGGAATTATCGTCGGTGTCTTATACATCATTTGACATGGCAGTTAATTTGGTTAGGGAGGCCGGTCAATTTGCTTTACTGGCTAAAGTGGACATTGAGGCAGCCTTTCGGTTACTTCCGGTCCATCCTTCTTCCCATTATCTCTTGGGTTGTTGTTTTGATGGTTTTTTCTACATTGACCTTTGCCTCCCAATGGGTTGTCCTATTTCTTGTTCATTGTTTGAGTGTTTTAGTTCCTTTTTAGAATGGGTTGTTAAATTTAAGTCAGGATTCTCTTCTATAGTTCATTATTTGGATGATTTTCTTTTTGTTGGTCCTCCTGAATCGGACGTTTGTTTGAAGTTAAGGGATTGTTTTTATTCAATGGCATCTGAATTTGGGGTTCCTATTGCAATGGAAAAGTCTGAGGGTCCAGTTACGGCCCTTAAATTTTTGGGCATTACAATTGATTCTGAAAAAATGGAATGCAGGTTACCTTTGGAAAAGATTGTGGATTTGTCAAAAATGATTCAGCATTTTTTGGGGGTCCGTAAGGTGACTTTGAGGGAAATGCAATCTTTGTTGGGAAAATTGAATTTTGCTTGCAGAATCATTCCCATTGGTAGAGTTTTTTCTAGAAGAATGTCATTGGCTACGTCTGGTGTTAGTAAGCCTCATCATTTTGTAAGGATTAAAAAAGGCCACAAGGATGATTTGAAAGTTTGGTTGGAGTTCCTTAAATTTTTTAATGGAGATGCAATCTTTATGGAAGCTAGGATCTCTAATGTTGATTTGGATTTGATAACAGATGCGGCTGGTGGCGTTGGTTTCGGGGCTTATTTTCAGGGTCATTGGTGTGCAGAGGTGTGGCCTCAAGAATGGGTAGGGTTGGGTTTAACTCGGAACCTAGTCTTCCTTGAATTATTTCCAATTCTGGTGGCATTGTTTGTGTGGGAATTTGATTTGGTTAATAAATCCATATTGTTCCACACGGATAATATGGGTGTTGTTTCTGCTATCAATTCATTATCTGCGTCATCATTGCCAGTTTTGCGTTTATTGAGAGTACTGGTCTTGAAATGTTTAAGTATGAATGTTTTTGTCAGGGCAAAACATATCCCTGGTAAGCTTAATTTGATAGCAGATTCTTTATCTCGTTCACAGTGGTGTCGCTTTCGGGAGCTGACTCCTCAGGCGGATGTAGCTGGAGCGAAGTTTCCGGTCCAACTTTGGAAGCTTGGGGTGGAGGACTGGCTGAGTTAATTAGAAAATCTTTGGCTCCAGGTACTTGGGTGTCTTATGTATCAGTCTGGAGGGAATGGGAAATGTGGTTAGGTCAGGCTGAAATCAACGAAGGGTCTGATGATGTCACTGGTTGCTTATAGGAATGGATGTGGCATTGGGGAACCTTGGGTTTGTCACCATCTAATATGGAGAAAAGATTGGCGGCCCTAGCTTTTAGATTCCGTTTATTAGGTCTGCCTGACGTTACAAAGGTTTTTTGTGTGCGCCAGGTTCTTAAAGGTTTGAAGAAGAAGGCGAAGGGTAGAGACAAGAGAAGGCCTATTACATTTACTTTGAAAAAATTTGGGTAATATTGGCTGATGTTTGTGCATCAGCATTTGAAGTAATATTGTTTAGAACGGCCTTCGCATTGGCCTTTTTTGGGGCTTTTAGGCTTTCGGAATTGGTAAGCCCTAGCAGGAAAGTTTCTGGAGGTTTACAAAAAGAAGATGTAATATGGAATGAGAGCAGGGTTGAAATTTTACTGAGAGGTAGTAAAACAGACATTTATGGAAAAGGCAAGAATATAGTGCTGTTCCCTAGCGGTGCAGCGATATGTCCTTGTCAGGTAATGATGCATTATGGGTCCATACGGCCTTTGCAGGATGGCCCTTTGTTGGTTCACTCAGATGGTTCCTTTTTGTCTCAGTATCAATTTAGAGCCATTCTGAAGCGATCAATTGTTTTATTGGGTTTTAATCCATTAGAGTTTGGGTCCCACTCATTCCGTATAGGAGCTGCTACTGAAGCTGCTATGCTAGGTCTCAAGGAAGATATAGTCAAAAATATTGGTAGATGGGGTTCAAGTCGTTATAAATCTTATGTTAGACCTGATTTGAGGGTTTAAAAAAAAAAAAAAAAAAATTTAGATTGGGGTGAATGTGTGGGAATGCTTGAGCTGAAATCATCCTGAATGTTCTCTTTTATTTCTTTTATTTCAGGTGTAAGAATCGTATGGGTGATGGGGCATTCATTTATATATTGGGCCAATGCTGAGGCCAGTAAGAAAATGGGCGGCCTTCAGCTCGGGTGTCCAGTTGGTCAATGGGAGGTCAAATGGTTTGGGATTAAGGGTATGTGCTGGGAACTTCTGTTTCCAGTGTTTCTCGATTACAGCAAGGTTTTCCATCAACCGGATGTTTTGATATTGCATTTGGGGGGGAATGATTTGGGTATGATTCCTCAAAAAGAATTAGTAAGAAGAATCAAAAGGGATTTGGGCAATATAAAAGAGCTTTATGCCGGAATAAAGATAGTCTGGTCACAGATTACTCCTCGGCTGGTTTGGAGATCAGCGTGGGATTATGATAGGTTAGAAAAGAGCCGCAAAAAAGTTAACAAAATAGTTAGCTCTTTCGTAAGAAGGTTGGGGGGGGGGTGTTGTTTTCCACCCAGATTTTGAGGTGGATGGGGCTGAGGAATTCTATCTAAAAGATGGTTTACACTTTAATCAATTTGGGCTGCAGCTATTTCTTTTTGATATAAAAGAAGCGTTGAGCAAAATTTTGGGTTTGGCGGGACTGGGCTGTTCGGGCAGTCCAGTCGGTGGCGGGGGTGCTAGTTCCCAGACAAATATGTTAAGCAACATGGCCAAGTGATTTGGAGGATTTTATGTAGTTGCCTCTCCATGGGGTGAGCGGGCAACTGGTTTAATAGGGGCAAGGGGTTCCCTATTAAATTGTAGGTGTCCTTGGACGGACTCAACAGGGATATAGTTGAGTCCAGTTTTTGAATAACGGCCATCTTGTTTTTGTGGGTTTGGGAACTAGCACCACTGTGGGGAATTGACAGTATGTTTGATTTGGAATGTTATTTATGAACATCAGGTATGTTCTGTTAAATGTTTGGAAATGTTTTATTATATAATATTTAACTTATGTTATTAATAAAATGGCTGCGGCCAATTTTTATACCAAAGTTGTGTGTAACTCTTATTTATAGCAATTAAGTTATTTGATAAATGTTAGAAGGTTAGGCCGGGGATTGACGACTTTAAAGGTCAGGGAGCCCCTGGGAGTTCGAAGTAACGGGAAGGGGACTTGACCGTTGGAGGAATTAGGCCTAGTGTGTGATTGGTTGGGAGCCGTTAATGGGGCGGGCTTAGCATGCGCTGTTACGTTTTTAAGGAAAGAGCGGGAGAATCTGTCATCAGATTATTAATCAAACTTATGTGGAAAGTGGTCCCTCCCTCCCTCCCTAATCTGCGGTGTCCCTTCCTTGTTTTGTGTTCATCGCAGCAAGGCGGGGGTGCTAGTTCCCAGACAAATATGTTAAGCAATATGGCCAAGTGATTTGGAGGATTTTAAGTAGTTGCCTCTCCATGGGGTGAGCGAGCAACTGGTTTTATAGGGGCAAGGGGTTCCCTATTAAAGTGTAGGTGTCCTTGGACGGACTCAACGGGGATATAGTTGAGTCCAGTTTTTGAATAACGGCCATCTTGTTTTTGTGGGTTTGGGAACTAGCACCGCTGTGGGGAATTGACAGTATGTTTGAATTGGAATGTTATTTATGAACATCAGGTATGTTCTGTTAAATGTTTGGAAATGTTTTATTATATAATATTTAACTTATGTTATTAATAAAATGGCTGCGGCCAATTTTTATACCAAAGTTGTGTGTAACTCTTATTTATAGCAATTAAGTTATTTGATAAATGTTAGAAGGTTAGGCCGGGGATTGACGACTTTAAAGGTCATGAATATCTTAATAAACAAAATCCTGGCACAATAACATTAATCTTTTTGGATAAACAGATGAGCAATGCTTGTTTTTGCTATGCTTGAAGTTAAGCAGAACATATCAAATGTAAACATAGCCTAACTTCCTACTTGTCAGATGTTATTACACGAAAATGTGCTGCATCTGATGGAATGTAGCACTGGGATGGAATCATGTCCCGTATAGCTGTGTGCAAACAGGAAGTATTGTCTCCATTACTTCTTACAAACGACACATATTGATCTGTTTCTCTCTGCAAAAGATGGAAAAAGAAGCCTGTTAAACAGCCCGTGAATTTAAAGATTTTTACAGATTAGCTTCACATTTTCCTTGAACAAAATAGTCATTTAATTTTGGCTTTCAGAAGTTTTGATCTAATAAAATAATTATGGCAAACTTTGCTGTTGTTTTATCATTTATCTAACTTTATTAAACTCAGGATAAAACTAATTATATATGTAAATGTCATTGCTGCAGTCATTTCATACACAAGCCATAGTTATATTGAAATGCAAGTTGGGTTTTGCTTTCTCACAAGTTTTCTTCACATTTTTTGTATTGAATAAAATGTAATGTATTTATTATATGTGTAATGTGACTGCTGAAAAAATGTGTTCTGTCAGTTTTCTTTCTAGTATTAGGACATATTTTTCTATCCTGTCATGATGGATGTTATTTTTAAAGTACAAGAACATTCCTTTGTAAATTAGAGCCCATGTGTCAAGGTTATTTTGTCCTTCAATGAACTGAAAATAATAAAATGTTCCAGGATTCTGCAACAATTAGGGAATTGCGTTTATCTAGGGTGTGGTACAGTACAGTAGTAATACAGCCAAGCAATTGAAAATATAAATAAAAAAACATGACTAATATTACAGTTTAGCCTGAACAGATAAAATCAGAAATATGTTGGGTTTTTCTTTTACATTAATGACAGAATTAACTCAGAGCAGCTACAACTAACTCTAAGTTTTATAAAATTGACTAAAGCATCACTCTTTGTTTGGGCTCTAAAAGTATTTATCTGTGCCAGAAGATATATAAGGTCAGAGAAACGAGTGATGCACTAACAGTTACCCGCAAGCAAGAATGGATTTATTGCAAGTGTTTGCGTGTGTTGGGCTTATCGCTAGTTTTACAAATTGAAAGTAAACGTGATCACTTGAGCGCAATTGAAGTTAACGCGCATCAGAATAATGTGTCTTCAGAGCTCTGGTGAATGGTTTTGCAAAACAAAAAGGTGTCATAAAACAAATCAAAAATACATTACAATGAACAGTTACACTCACTATAGCACTATCTGATACACATTATTTAAAAAAATATTGCACAAAAAAGTTATAGAGGCTCAAAGAAATGAGTTCTCAGGTGTTATAAAAAAGGCAGGCAAAGGGCTTTAAAGGGACACTAAACCCAAAAATTTTCTTTCGTGATTCAGAAAGAGAATTCCATTTTAAACAACTTTACAATTTACTTCTATTATCTAATATGCTTTATTTTTTAGATATCCTTTGTTAAAGAAATAGCAATGCACATGGGTGAGCCAATAACACGAGGCATCTATGTGCAGGCACCAATCAGCAGCTACTGAGCCTATCTAGATATGCTATTCAGCAAAGAATATCAAGAGAATGAAGCAAAATAGATAATAGAAGTAAATTAGAAAGTTGTTTAAAATTGTATGCTCTATCTAAATCACAAAAGAAAAAATGTGGGTTTAATGTCCCTTTAACATAGAGATAAATATACATGTGTGTGTACAGATGTATTTATATGTCTATATATTTACAGACATATATAGCCATATAAATACATATATAAATATATACAAGTGCATTGGAGCCATTTGCAGTTAAGTAGATGAAAAAAAGAAAAATCATATTTATGCAATATTCATATTTAATGAAGTGTTTAACTGTGTATATAGAGTTAATATTATACATTCCAAAAAAGCGTACTTCTAGCAGGTGTTAGCACGTGGGGCGCGATCCGATATAGATCGTAGTTTGCGGCGCAAGCGAGGGAACCCTCGCCGCCCGCAGTTTCAGCTCGCAACTCGAGCTATCCCATATATGGCGCCGTCAGATGCTAACGTGCCGTAAGTCTGACAAACCAGCGATGTCCAGAAATCTGCGCAAGTACAAATTGCTGGCGTCGCCAGTGACTTGCGGCACGTTAGAAACTGCCGGCGCCTACAAAACCTGACTAAAGTCTAAATCACCCGCACTGTCTAACACACCTCCCTAACATAGCCCGACACGTCTAACACGCCTCCCTAACATAGCCCGACACGTCTAACCCTCTATCCCCCCTCACTAGCCTAACAATAAAATATGTATTAACCCCTAAACCGCCGCTCCCGGAGCCCGCAGCTACCTAATAAAGTTATTAACCCCTAAACCGGCGCCAGCTATATTAAATCTATAACCCCCTAAAGTGAGCCCCTAACACCGCCGCCATCTACCTTACCTACCCCCTAAAGTGAGCCCCTACCCCGCCGCTATCTATTTTAAAATTATTAACCCCTAATCTAATCCCCTATACCGCCGCCATCTATATTAAATTATTTAACCCCTAAAATACTAAACTATCCCTACCACTAAACCTAAGTCTAACCCTACAAATAGCCATGAAAAGGGCTTTTTGCGTGGCATTGCCCCAAAGTAACAGCTCTTTTGCCAGCCCTTAAAAGGGCTTTTTGCGGGGCATGCCCCAAAGTAACAGCTCTTTTGCCAGCCCTTAAAAGGGCTTTTGGCAGGGCTTTGTCACAAAGTAAACTGCTCTTTTGCCTACAATCTACATCCCCCTACACCGCGGCCACCTATAATAAATGTATTAACCCCTAATCTAATCCCCCTACACCGCCGCCAGCTATATTAACTATATTAACCCTAATTATATTAGGGTTAATATAGTTAATATAGTTATTATATTATATATATTAACTATATTAAACCCAATTATATTAGAGTTCATATAGTTAATATCGTTATTATATTATATATATATTAAGTATAATAACCCTATCTAACTCTAACATCCTAACTAAACTCTTATTAAAATAAATCTAATATTAATATTATTAATTAAAATATTCCTATTTAAATCTAAATACTTACCTATAAAATAAACCCTAAGATAGCTACAATGTAATTAATAATTACATTATAGCTATGTTAGGGTTTATATTTATTTTACAGGTAAATTGTTAATTATTTTAACTAGGTATAATAGCTATTAAATAGTTATTAACTATTTAATAGCTTCCTAGTTAAAATAATTACCCAATTACCAGTAAAATAAATCCTAACCTAAGTTACAAATACACCTACACTATCAATAAATTAAATAAACTACAAATATCTATCTAAAAATACAATTAAATAAACTAAACTAAATTACAAAAAATAAAAAAAAGATTACAAGATTTTTAAGCTAATTACACCTATTCTAAGCCCCCTAATAAAATAATAAAGCCCCCCAAAATAAAAAAATTCCCTACCCTATTCTAAATTAAAACAAGTTCAAAGCTCTTTTACCTTACCAGCCCTTAAAAGGGCCTTTTGTGGGGGCATGCCCCAAAGAAAACTGCTCTTTTGCCTGCAAAAAAACACACAATACCACCCCCCAACATTACAACCCACCACCCACATACCCCTAATCTAACCCAAACCCCCCTTAAATAAACCTAACACTACCCCCCTGAAGATCTCCCTACCTTGTATTCACCCAGCCGGGCCGAACCGATCCAGGCGATGTGTTCCAGCAAGCGGCAGTGAAGTCTTCATCCATCCGGGCGATGTCTTGAAGCAAGCGGCAGAGAGTCTTCTTCCATCGGCGACGTCTTCAAGCAAATCGGCATCTTCAATCTTCTTACTTCGCTCCTCCGCCGCGGAGCATCCTTCCGGCACAACAACTTCCCGACGAATGAGGTTCCTTTAAATGACGTCATCCAAGATGGCGTCCGTCGAATTCCGATTGGCTGATAGGATTCTATCAGCCAATCGGAATTAAGGTAGAAAAATCTGATTGGCTGATTGAATCAGCCAATCAGATTCAAGTTCAATCTGATTGGCTGATTGGTTCAGCCAATCGGATTGAACTTGAGTCTGATTGGCTGATTCAATCAGCCAATCAGATTTTTCTACCTTAATGCCGATTGGCTGATAGAATCCTATCAGCCAATCGGAATTCGGCGGACGCCATCTTGGATGACGTCATTTAAAGGAACCTCATTCGTCGGGAAGTCGTCGTGCCGGAAGGATGCTCCGTGGCGGAGGAGCGAAGTAAGAAGATTGAAGATGCCGATTTGCTTGAAGACGTCGCCGATGGAAGAAGACTCTCTGCCGCTTGCTTCAAGACATCGCCCGGATGGATGAAGACTTCACTGCCGCTTGCTGGAACACATCGCCTGGATCGGTTCGGCCCGGATGGGTGAATACAAGGTAGGGAGATCTTCAGGGGGGTAGTGTTAGGTTTATTTAAGGGGGGTTTGGGTTAGATTAGGGGTATGTGGGTGGTGGGTTGTAATGTTGGAGAGTGGTATTGTGTTTTTTTTTGCAGGCAAAAGAGCAGTTTTCTTTGGGGCATGCCCCCACAAAAGGCCCTTTTAAGGGCTGGTAAGGTAAAAGAGCTTTGAACTTGTTTTAATTTAGAATAGGGTAGGGAATTTTTTTATTTTGGGGGGCTTTATTATTTTATTAGGGGGCTTAGAATTGGTGTAATTAGCTTAAAAATCTTGTAATCTTTTTTTTATTTTTTGTAATTTAGTGTTTGTTTTTTTTGTAATTTAGTTTAGTTTATTTAATTGTATTTTTAGATAGATATTTGTAGTTTATTTAATTTATTGATAGTGTAGGTGTATTTGTAACTTAGGTTAGGATTTATTTTACAGGTAATTGGGTAATTATTTTAACTAGGTAGCTATTAAATAGTTAATAACTATTTAATAGCTATTATACCTAGTTAAAATAATTAACAATTTACCTGTAAAATAAATATAAACCCTAACATAGCTATAATGTAATTATTAATTATATTGTAGCTATCTTAGGGTTTATTTTATAGGTAAGTATTTAGATTTAAATAGGAATATTTTAGTTTATAATATGAATTAGATTTATTTAATAAGAATTTAGTTAGGGGTGTTAGGGTTAGATAGAGTTAATATAGTTTATATAAATACTATAGTAACTATATTAACTATATTAACCCTAATATAATTAGGGTTAATATAGTTAATATATATAATGTAATAACTATATTAACTATAATATACTTAGGGTTAATATAGATAATATAGCTGGCGGCGTGGTAGGTAGATTAAATTAGGGGTTAATAATTTTAATATAGATGGCGGCGGTGTAAGGGGTTCACATTAGGGGATAGATCAGTTAGATGGTGGCGGTTTTAGGGGCTCACAGTAGGGGGTTAGTTTATGTAGATGGCGACGGTTTAGGGGTTAAATACTTTATTATGGATTGCGGCGGGGGATCGCGGTTGACAGGGAGATAGACATTGCGCATGCGTTAGGGGTTAGGTTTATTTTAGCAGATCGCGGTTGACAGGGAGATAGACATTGCGCATGCGTTAGGTGTTAGGTTTATTTTAGCAGCCAGTTTAGGGAGTTACGGGGCTCCAATAGTCAGCGTAAGGCTTCTTACGGCTGCTTTTTGTGGCGAGGTGAAAATGGAGTAAGATTTCTCCATTTTCGCCACGTAAGTCCTTACGATGTATATTGGATACCAAACTGCGCGGGTTTGGTATACCTGCCTATAGCCCAAAAAACTACGGGCGACGGCAGAAATATACACGCGTAACTTCTAGGTTACGCCGTATATAGGATACCAAACCCGCGCAAATATTGGCGTCGACGACTTTTGCGGGCGACGATTTTTATCGGATCGACCCCGTGATCGGTAACATTAAATACAGCTTCACTTGTAATTTGGGGCATGACGTTTAGGATTTATACAACCAGGGTAAGAGGGGTGTTTACACTATAAAGAAAATTCCAATCTGTGGTTTACATCTCTGTAAGAAATCTAGAGGAATAAAAATATGTATAGGTTTGTTTTAGAATTCAGTTAAATACAATGGCTACAAAGAGACAAGTATTGTAACATACCAAAGTGAGGTACACTCTCCGCTATTGGCCGCTAGATGGAGGGTTCCCAGGTGTTCGTATAGTTCATAGTGAAGAAGTGACTGAGGGCAAAGCAAAGATGTAGTGGAACAGGCAAGGTCGGCAATAGGCAGGCAATGAGGCACAAAAGGGTAATCCAAGAGAGTAGTCGAGACAGGCAGGAAGTTTATATACAGTTTGGCAGTGAGGTACAGAATCAGCAGGCAGAAGAGTAGTCAAGTGTAGGCAAAAATGGTCAAAGGAACAATTCAGCAATACAAAGCAAAGCACACCCTAGGAGTGAGTCCAACAAACAGGCATAGAGGATAGGAAGTGCTTAGCATTTATAACAGTAGCTGATTGCAGAGCTACCACAGCTGGCAGGCAGGTGGAGCCAAAGAGTAAAAAACAACACAAAGAACAGGTTAGAAAAAACAGCATAATCTAAGACTAACTTGTTGTTCAGAGATAACTCACTGCAACTTAAACCAGCAGTACTGGGTTCAACAATCACGTAGGCTGTGACAGAGCCCCCCTCCTAATGGACCCCTCCGGGGTCCTAGAGTGTCTTAGAAGGGAAGGCAGTGTGAAAGTAATGGATGAGGGCAGGATCATGAGGATTTCTTGCAGGCACTCATGAAAGTTCAGCTACAGAATAGCCCTTCCAGTGCACCAGGTACTTTAAGATCCTAGATTGTAAAAGACAAGGACAGGGTCTAGACACCTCATATTTATGATTTCCATTAAATAGACGAGGCAGAGGCCCCTGAAGGCTTCTAGAGTATCTATTAAAGACAACCCTTTTCAGAAGTGCCACATGGAAAACTCGATTGATGCATACAGATAATAGCAGCTTCAAACGATAAGCAACGGGGGCCATTCTGGAAACAATTTTGCAAGGACCAATGAATTTGGGCCCCAACTTACTGGATGGTTGCCTTAACCTAATGTTCTTAGTAGATAGCTAAACTCTGTCACCCACAGCCAAAGGAGAGACATACCTGCATCTACGATTGACAAAGTGATTATACCTTAAAAACAAAAGGGTAAGCGGTCGCTAAAAATCTAGGTGTAAAATCAGGTCATAAAAAGTAAAATAAATAAATAAAATAATACCACAAATAAATAAAAACAATAATACAGTTTTAATAGACAATACTCACAGATTTATAAAAAGCTTTGTATAAGACTTAATTAGTCTCTGTGTTACACTAGGGACGTCTCCCTTTAAAAACAATAAACCAGTCAAAAAGGTACATTTTGCAGGAATAAAAAACACTATTAATGTGTTGTTTCTCTGTATTTACTTGCGTGCCGTGGCTGTGCTGGCTTCCGTGTCTTGAGAGTAATGATCAAAAAAATCCGGCTTTTTCTAAAGTAAAGTAGCGAATCAATCGGACAACGGACCTCCTGTCACAGTGTGCTGCATTTTCATCGTATAAGAATATTTCAAGGATCATAAGAGATACACAAGTGAAGTTTTTTTAATAAATTTTGTATCAATTGATTCACTAATTTACTTTAGAAAAAGCCGGTTTGTCAAATGATCTAAGAGATTTTAAAAGACAAGGATACTGGAACATCTCAATAAAATAGATAAAGAACATGAGGACCATGGCATACCAGTACATTGTAACAGTTGTCAATCCTTTAATAAAGAAAGTTTCTTGTGGCTGGGAATAGAGAAGGTTAAGACACATTGGAGAGCGGGTCAAATATCCAAAGAGTTGGATCAAAGAGAACTTAAATGGATACATACATTAAAGACCTATGTACAGTGTGGTTTAAACAAAGATGCCAAAATTGCTGCTTTTGTGTAAATTTGTTTATTAATTTAGAAACAGATAAGATAAGACAAAAATGACAACATAAGCTTTTCTATACAAATTGAGGAATTTGGACTTATAACATAGGCCAAAATGCTGTATAATGAGGTTAAAAATCTGCTGTGGAATTGATACAAACATTAACAGATAAGATAAGATATATATGAACTGTTAATTTTTTACATAAATCAGACAGTCATATTTGCAATATGGATCCATTTAACAGACCCTTATGTCTAATATTATAATATTGACTTAGAAAGAATGCCTAGTAAGGGTTGATACCATTATAGTTAAAAATAGAAAAAGATTTAAGTAGATATTTAATAAAGTGGTCTCCTTTCTGATCTTTTATTTGCTAATTCGAAGATTTGATATCTTTAGAGATGTGTTTATATAGAACAGCAGACTCAAAAACAACTGTGTATCAATCTTTTGAAAAGATCTTTCAAGTATTAAAGGGACATTAAACACTTTGAGATGGTAATATAAAATGATAAATTGTATATATAAACAACTCTGCAATATACTTTCATTATTTATTTTGTCCTCTTTGCTTGTAATTCCATTCTGAAATTGTGAGCTTTTCAGTTCCTGTTAGAAATGGAAGTGCAGAACACTGTTAAATCCAGCACAACCATTGGCTGCACACTCTAGTGACCTATTTATAACTGACCCTAATTGGCCACAGCAGAGAAGGTAACACAAGTTACAACATGGCAGCTCCCAGTGTTTTATAGACACTAAAACTTTACACTTATTTTGTCACTTTTTAAACAACTAATGAAACTTTAAAAAATGCATCTACATCTTAGTCATGGACTGATCTTTTCTTTAAATGCATCATTCTATCTAGCATGTATTTAGTGTTTAATGTCCCTTTAAGAAATGTGGATGTATGTATTAATTAGTTATACATAACTTGACATATATATCTCTTTTTCTTCTGGGGATTGTCTATTACTCTAGTTCAATACGGGACTCATTTTGAATGTATTCCTAATGAACTGAAAACTACCCATTTTACTCATTGGATGAATTACATATGTGATTACGATACACAGAAACTGACCTGTTTGAGAACTCCAACATTCAGGACAACTCGAAAGGGAACTGAAAAACAAAACGGTTCAAGATTGGTTGATATTGCTCTTTTTTAAATAATGTGTTTTCATTGGTTAGCTAATTAGTAAATAGTTTTAGGTATGAATTTTATGTTCTAACTTAGACAAATCACAATATATACAATTATTTACTCGATCTTTATTTTTAGACATGTTAGGTTTAAGACAATAATTTTATACTGTGTTTTTATATTTTTTATTATCGCGTGTAAATCTGACCTCAACCAATGAGGTATCTGATAGAGTCCAGGATTGTATATTTAAGGCCGCCTGCGATGCGTTATTGTATATGACTTTTTGTAAGTCATTCTTAATTTTAACAGCTCTTGAAAAAGACGGTTAACCCGTTGAAATGCGTTGAGCCGTTTTGTGGAATCACCTGTGGAGCCGTTAGTCTGAAATTATTCTGCACTAATTTGGCAAGGTGTTTGGAAACACTACACCAATGTGATATTCTCTAAACAGATATAAACACAGCTCGTTTGGAAGAATTGTGAATTACAGAGAGGAAGCCTCTGAAGACCCCTAAGAATCAGCGCCTCTACTTGCTACATATATAAATTAATATAGGCCTCCAGATCCTCTGGAAGATCCTTGTAGACCTATTCATCTTTTATTCGGTTTCACAAAGCTGTGAGAAAAGCTGCCCGTAAAAATCCACTGAATCCCAAATTGTTTCTGCTGCCAGCGTGCGGATCTCAACAGCATACTGTGACAAATCTTTTGTGCCCTGTATCCAGGTGACAACACTCAGTGGCAGGCTGATCAAAAACTTGCTCTCCAAATAAGGTTAGACCCAGGCTAGGGCCTTCCCTTTAAGAAGCGATATGACAAAAGCCACTTAGCATCAGAGGAGGAAACGATCCCAGGATGATTTCTAAAATGAAGGCGACACAAATTCAGAAAAAAGAGAAGAATCTAAGACTAACCTGTGGCTCAGAGGTTTCTCACTGCAACACAGACCATCAATCCTGGGTTCAATACCCACATAGGTTGTGCCAAGTATACAGACTAATGGAATGACTAATGTGGTAATGTTCAGAGACAAAACAAGAGAGAATTGCTTAATAGCTTTTTGAAAGTGTGACAAAATGTATAAGAAGAGTGGCTGGGTAGAAAGTATGATAAGATTTTTTTTTTTATAAAATGTATTTTTCTTAATGCCATGCAAAACTTTGAAATCCATAGTTATCACTTGTCCTGATTATCAATCTCCTGACCCTAGGTGTAATGATCCCAGGACTCTGCCTCTCATTGTAAAAATCTGTTTGTAGGCCTTGTTTGTTTGTTTGTTTATATAAATCTGTTTTAATGTTATAGCAGCTAAATCTTCTGTAATTTTACATTAGAACAGCATAATAATAATAATAAATCATCTGTTAATATCACAGATTAGCTTGAACAATACAGTATTTATTTTTGTGTGAAATTTACAGTGAGTATTTTAGGGTGGAATCCATTGATGGCTATGGCCAATACTCCTGTAACCTACTTGGTTGTTCTGTTGAAACCTTGAAGTGAATTTGACAAAATGTATTAGTAAGTTCCACAAAAAATCTACATAATTTGTTTACAAGAATGATACGTCCTAGAAGAATGGTGAGGTCTCTATGGGAAATACTTCAAGACAAGCCAGCTAAATATTGTAAAGCCATAAGCAGTTGAATCTTATTTCTGTATATGTTTACATTATATTCCCAAAACAATGGGAATGATTAAAAAGAAGACAGCAAAATGAAGGCAACAGAACTCCCTAGTAAATAAAGCTTTTATAGGGTTAAAATATGCTCAATTGTGTTTTCAGTCTTTTAGTATAATTAGCTGCTGATTGCTGTATAGTCTTCCATGCGCTAGCCTGATTGAGAATCAAACAAATACGTGTACACACCAATCAGTAGCTATCTAGGTTGCAAGATTGACCCTAGGCACATGTACAATTTTTACAGTTAAAATAGACTTTTTCTAATTTGCATACTATGCAAATTTATATTGCTTTAAGAGTAGAATATAATAATAATATTATTTTTAATAATATATGTTTTTTCAAATATGTATTGAAATATTTGCAGTAAAGAAAGGGAACATTTTTGAGAGGAGGTGTTGAAGAATGGTGTATTCTGAGCTTGTAGGATTTTGTTTGTTAATATTAAAGTTTAAATGGAAAATTAGTCAGAGAGGCCTGTGATTAGAGTTACTGGTGTCCTATGGACAGAGTAAATATAGGTAGGGAATAGATAGATAGGATTTAGTTTGAAGGGACAAATCCAGGGAGGGCTATTTTTAGCCTCTTCCTCAGCTCAATAAAGGCCTAATGAAGCAGACACAGCCAACCAGTGCAAGCTTTCACACAAAGGGGGTGAATACTTAGACTGCTTTGAGACAACACTGATATAAAATCAGTAAACTCATCAAATACACCACTAAACCATTATTTTTGTGAATATTCCTATAAGGGGTTAAAATGCTGTCTATTCTGAAAATGCATCATTAGTAAGGGAAGGAAAAAGTGGCATCCATTACAGTCCATTAGGGTTTGCTGCAGACAAATATGTTGTTTTATTTGGTATTGCATTCAATCAATTAATACTTAAGAGAGGCTATTATTGAAAATGAGAAATGTTTCATTTCATCTTCATATCATTTGTATTAGGCATTTGCATTCATTTCAGACGAATATGTTTTTGTCCAAGTGTTACCTATTCGTCCATTTGTCAGCATACCGAGTGGATTTATGAAAATGGGAACTACATTTTCCATGTTTATTATTGACATTTGTTTTGTTTTGCTTTGGTGATTTCCGCACCAAAAAATGGGGCAGAGAACACAGGAGTGGGGAAAAGTGCCAAGATTGTTTGACAAATGAACTCCTTCATTTATATAGGGATTCTACCTGACAGCTTGCTAGAGGTCCTCTACAGCACCATAGTAGTTACGTAGCAAACTTTTTATTTTGGGTGTAAATATAACAACAATAATTATTTTAAAATGAATAATTTCTCTGTGGCTGCCTATATAGCACACAAAGGATGTCTGTACTATAAGTGTTACATATTTTGTAGAACAGTGCACCTCATCTAATTGAAACCATAATTGCTATTGCAGTGGGGGCACCAACAAAAAAAAAGCCTTTTAGAATTATATTATTCTATCAGAAAATTGTTAGGCAATCAGAGTGTTCAATATTTTGGGCTTTAACCACTGCTGCTGCCACCACCACCAGTAGTACCAGCACTATCACTTACTATGAGTGCAGAGTTCGTGGCAGCTTCTATTTGTCTAATGAGCAGAAGTGGGACAAGCAATGTTACTCTATTTTACAGAGTCTAAATATTATTTTGAAGGCCATTGTCTGCACCTCTAGCTCAAGCATATAGAGGAGCAGCCGCGGTTGCGGAAGCACAGCAGGATCATCTTCAGCATCTACTGTATCTGCCAATCCCATTTCCCCAGGAGTAGGATACATGCGGGGTCCACCAGTAACCAGAACTAGTAGCAGCAGCATTAGTAGCAGTAAGGGTTATCATCTATATCCAACAGAAAAGGGAAAAGACAGGCACTACTCAGGAACAAAATAAAATTAAGTGTAAAAACAGCAATCTTTATTTCCAATTTAAAACATACATACGGACATGGCAGGGGTACTGGGAAAATGACGGTCAGATGAGATCTGCGCCCTGTAGTGGCTCTTACTCATAGACTGATGTCTATGGGGCCCATTTATCAAGCTCCAAACAGAGCTTGTGGGCCCGTGTTTCTGGCAAGTCTTCAGACTCGCCAGAAACAGCAGTTATGAAGCAACGGTCTAAAGACCGCTGCTCCATAACCCTGTCCGCCTGCTCTGATGAGGCGGACAGGAATCGCCAGAAATCAACCCGATCGAGTCTGCTGGCTGATTGGACGCGAGTCAGCAGGGGGCGGCGTTGCACCAGCAGCTCTTGTGAGCTGCTGGTGCAATGTTAAATGTGAAGAGCGTATTGCTCTCCGCATTCAGTGAGGTCTTGCGGACCTGATCCGCACTGTCAGATCAGGTCCGCAAGACCTTTAAAAAATAGGTCCCTATGTCTTTTACCTATTCTATTAATAGGCATACCTATTAAGCTAATTACCCCTATTGGTGGCAAATAAAAACTAATGCTTAGATTTAGAGTTCTGCGTTAGCTGTCCAAACCAGCGTTAGGGGGTCCTAACGCTGGTTTTGGCCGCCCGCTGGTATTTAGAGTCTTGTAGGTAAGGGTCTAACGCTAACTTTCCAGCCGTGACTTTTCCATACCGCAGATCCCCTTACATCAATTGCGTATCCTATCTTTTCAATGGGATCTTTCTAACGCTGGTATTTAGAGTCTTGGCTGAAGTGAGCGTTAGAACTCTAACAACAGTTAGAGTTAAGAGCTTTATGGGCTAATGCCGGTTAGCCAATCAGATTGAGCTCGCATTCTATTGGCTGATCAGAACAGCCAATAGAATGTGAGCTCAATCTGATTGGCTGATTGGATCAGCCAATCGGATTGAACTTGAATCTGATTGGCTGATTCAATCAGCCAATCAGATTTTTCCTACCTTAATTCCGATTGGCTGATAGAATCCTATCAGCCAATCAGAATTCGAGGGACGCCATCTTGGATGACGTCACTTAAAGGAACCTTCATTTGTCGGGAGTCGACGGAAGAAGAGGATGGATCCGCGTCGGCTGCTTCAAGATGGTCCCACTCCGCGCCGGATGGAAGAAGATAGAAGATGCTGCCTGGATGAAGATGTCTACCGGTCCGGATGTCCTCTTCTTGCCGGATAGGATGAAGACTTCGGACCCTCTTCTGGACCTCTTCTTGCCGGATAGGATGAAGACTTCGGACCCTCTTCTGGACGGATCGGTGATACCCGGCGTGGTGAAGATAAGGTAGGGAGATCTTCAGGGGCTTAGTGGTTTTTTTAAGGGGGGTTTGAGTTAGATTAGGGGTATGTGGGTGGTGGGTTGTAATGTTGGGGGGTATTGTATGTTTATTTAAATGCAAAAGAGCTGTTTTCTTTGGGTCATGTGCAAGTGGTGAAAGACAGCACCTCTCTTTTCCTTTCTGGGGCACAGGAAAGGGTTAGCCAAACCCCAATATGTATTCAAAAGAAGTAATTTTCCAGCCTCCAGTTAAATTTAAAAGACCTTTATTAGTTTCTTACAGGGTCCATCATATCAACCAACAACGTTTCAAACCTATTCCAGGTTCTTAATCATGATTAAGAACCTGGAATAGGTTTGAAACGTTGTTGGTTGATATGATGGACCCTGTAAGAAACTAATAAAGGTCTTTTAAATTTAACTGGAAGCTGGAAAATTACTTCTTTGGGTCATGCCCCGCAAAAGGCCCTTTTAAGGGCTGGTAAGGTAAAAGAGCTGTTAACTTTTTATTTTAGAATAGGCAAAACAGAATGAGAAGCAGTCTGCCAGGAACGAACAGCAGCATCAATAGCTTGTTCTATGGCCCGGTTGCCACCTGGTAGTAGCTTCTTTCTGCCCAATTGTGCTTTTCACAGAGGAAAACTTTCCTGTAGTATATCAGTCTGATCCCGCCAACATGGTCAGTCCAGCCCCGAAATACCAGGCAATTCTCCTCTGAACAAGAAACATGACAACCCCAGACGATCGTTTAGGCCTCCTTTGGGCCTCGTCAGTAAGGTGCAGCCATAGAACAAGCTATTGATGCTGCTGTTCGTTCCTGGCAGACTGCTTCTCATTTTGTTTTGCATATGTAAATATGACCCTGGGGATAGTCTCCCTAAGGGTGATGGGGGAAATCAGACGTGGACTCCTTGCCCAATGTGCTTAGAGGGATATGGCTGCACCTCACTGACGAGGCCCAAAGGAGGCCAAAACGATCGTCTGGGGTTGTCATGTTCCTTGTTCAGAGGAGAATTGCCTGGTATTTCGGGGCTGGACTGACCATGTCGGTAGGATCAGACTGATATACTACAGGAAAGTTTTCTTCTGTGAAAAGCACAATTAGGCAGAAAGAAGCTACTACCAGGTGGCAACCGAGCCATAGAACAAGCTATTGATGCTGCTGTTCATTCCTGGCAGACTGCTTCTCATTCTGTTTTGCATATGTAAATATGACCCTGGGGATAGTCTCCCTAAGGGTGATGGGGGAAACCAGACGTGGACTCCTTGCCCAATGTGCTTAGAGGGATATGGCTGCACCTCACTGACGAGGCCCAAAGGAGGCCGAAACGATCGTCTGGGGTTGTTATGTTCCTTGTTCAGAGGAGAATTGCCTGGTATTTTGGGGCTGGACTGACCATGTCGGCAGGATCAGACTGATATACTACAGGAAAGTTTTCTTCTGTGAAAAGCACAATTAGGCAGAAAGAAGCTACTACCAGGTGGCAACCGAGCCATAGAACAAGCTATTGATGCTGCTGTTCGTTCCTGGCAGACTGCTTCTCATATTGTTTTGCATATGTAAATATGACCCTGGGGATAGTCTCCCTAAGGGTGATGGGGGAAACCAGACGTGGACTCCTTGTCCAATGTGCTTAGAGGGATATGGTTGCACCTCACTGACGAGGCCCAAAGGAGGCCGAAACGATCATCTGGGGTTGTCATGTTCCTTGGTCAGAGGAGAATTGCCTGGTATTTCGGGGCTGGACTGACCATGTCGGCAGGATCAGACTGATATACTACAGGAAAGTTTTCTTCTGTGAAAAGCACAATTAGGCAGAAATAAGCTACTACCAGGTGGCAACCGAGCCATAGAACAAGCTATTGATGCTGCTGTTCGTTCCTGGCAGACTGCTTCTCATTCTGTTTTGCATATGTGAATATGACCCTGGGGATAGTCTCCCTAAGGGTGATGGGGGAAACCAGATGTGGACTCCTTGCCCAATGTGCTTAGAGGGATATGGCTGCACCTCACTGACGAGGCCCAAAGGAGGCCAAAACGATCGTACGGGGTTGTCATGTTCCTTGTTCAGAGGAGAATTGCCTGGTATTTCGGGGCTGGACTGACCATGTCGGCAGGATCAGACTGATATACTACAGGAAAGTTTTCTTCTGTGAAAAGCACAATTAGGCAGAAAGAAGCTACTACCAGGTGGCAACCGAGCCATAGAACAAGCTATTGATGCTGCTGTTCGTTCCTGGCAGACTGCTTCTCATTCTGTTTTTCATATGTAAATATAACCCTGGGGATAGTCTCCCTAAGGGTGATGGGGGAAACCAGACGTGGACTCCTTGCCCAATGTGCTTAGAGGGATATGGCTGCATCTCACTGCCGAGGCCCAAAGGAGGCCGAAACAATCGTCTGGGGTTGTCATGTTCCTTGTTCAGAGGAAAATTGCCTGGTATTTCGGGGCTGGACTGACCATGTCGGCAGGATCAGACTGATATACTACAGGAAAGTTTTCTTCTGTGAAAAGCACAATTAGGCAGAAAGAAGCTACTACCAGGTGGCAACCGAGCCATAGAACAAGCTATTGATGCTGCTGTTCGTTCCTGGCAGACTGCTTCTCATTCTGTTTTGCATATGTAAATATGACCCTGGGGATAGTCTCCCTAAGGGTTTTGGGGGAAACCAGACGTGGACTCCTTGCCCAATGTGTTTAGAGGGATATGGCTGCACCTCACTGACGAGGCCCAAAGGAGTTTAAAACGATCGTCTGGGGTTGTCATGTTCCTTGTTCAGAGGAGAATTGCCTGGTATTTCGGGGCTGGACTGACCATGTCGGCAGGATCAGACTGATATACTTACAGGAAAGTTTTCTTCTGTGAAAGCACAATTAGGCAGAAAGAAGCTACTACCAGGTGGCAACCGAGCCATAGAACAAGCTATTGATGCTGCTGTTCGTTCCTGGCAGACTGCTTCTCATTCTGTTTTGCATATGTAAATATGACACTGGGGATAGTCTCCCTAAGGGTGATGGGAGAAACCAGACGTGGACTCCTTGCCCAATGTGTTTAGAGGGATATGGCTGCACCTCACTGACGAGGCCCAAAGGAGTTTATAACGATCGTCTGGGGTTGTCATGTTCCTTGTTCAGAGGAGAATTGCCTGGTATTTCGGGGCTGGACTGACCATGTCGGCAGGATCAGACTGATATACTACAGGAAAGTTTTCTTCTGTGAAAAGCACAATTAGGCAGAAAGAAGCTACTACCAGGTGGCAACCGAGCCATAGAACAAGCTATTGATGCTGCTGTTCGTTCCTGGCAGACTGCTTCTCATTCTGTTTTGCATATGTAAATATGACCCTGGGGATAGTCTCCCTAAGGGTGATGGGGGAAACCAGACGTGGACTCCTTGCCCAATGTGCTTAGAGGGATATGGCTGCACCTCACTGACGAGGCCCAAAGGAGGCCGAAACGATCGTCTGGGGTTGTCATGTTCCTTGTTCAGAGGAGAATTGCCTGGTATTTCGGGGCTGGACTGACCATGTCGGCAGGATCAGACTGATATACTACAGGAAAGTTTTCTTCTGTGAAAAGCACAATTAGGCAGAAAGAAGCTACTACCAGGTGGCAACCGAGCCATAGAACAAGCTATTGATGCTGCTGTTCATTCCTGGCAGACTGCTTCTCATTCTGTTTTGCATATGTAAATATGACCCTGGGGATAGTCTCCCTAAGGGTGATGGGGGAAACCAGACGTGGACTCCTTGCCCAATGTGCTTAGAGGGATATGGCTGCACCTCACTGACGAGTCCCAAAGGAGGCCGAAACGATCGTCTGGGGTTGTCATGTTCCTTGTTCAGAGGAGAATTGCCTGGTATTTCGGGGCTGGACTGACCATGTCGGCAGGATCAGACTGATATACTACAGGAAAGTTTTCTTCTGTGAAAAGCACAATTAGGCAGAAATAAGCTACTACCAGGTGGCAACCGAGCCATAGAACAAGCTATTGATGCTGCTGTTCGTTCCTGGCAGACTGCTTCTCATTCTGTTTTGCATATGTGAATATGACCCTGGGGATAGTCTCCCTAAGGGTGATGGGGGAAACCAGATGTGGACTCCTTGCCCAATGTGCTTAGAGGGATATGGCTGCACCTCACTGACGAGGCCCAAAGGAGGCCAAAACGATCGTACGGGGTTGTCATGTTCCTTGTTCAGAGGAGAATTGCCTGGTATTTCGGGGCTGGACTGACCATGTCGGCAGGATCAGACTGATATACTACAGGAAAGTTTTCTTCTGTGAAAAGCACAATTAGGCAGAAAGAAGCTACTACCAGGTGGCAACCGAGCCATAGAACAAGCTATTGATGCTGCTGTTCGTTCCTGGCAGACTGCTTCTCATTCTGTTTTTCATATGTAAATATAACCCTGGGGATAGTCTCCCTAAGGGTGATGGGGGAAACCAGACGTGGACTCCTTGCCCAATGTGCTTAGAGGGATATGGCTGCATCTCACTGCCGAGGCCCAAAGGAGGCCGAAACAATCGTCTGGGGTTGTCATGTTCCTTGTTCAGAGGAAAATTGCCTGGTATTTCGGGGCTGGACTGACCATGTCGGCAGGATCAGACTGATATACTACAGGAAAGTTTTCTTCTGTGAAAAGCACAATTAGGCAGAAAGAAGCTACTACCAGGTGGCAACCGAGCCATAGAACAAGTTATTGATGCTGCTGTTCGTTCCTGGCAGACTGCTTCTCATTCTGTTTTGCATATGTAAATATGACCCTGGGGATAGTCTCCCTAAGGGTTTTGGGGGAAACCAGACGTGGACTCCTTGCCCAATGTGTTTAGAGGGATATGGCTGCACCTCACTGACGAGGCCCAAAGGAGTTTAAAACGATCGTCTGGGGTTGTCATGTTCCTTGTTCAGAGGAGAATTGCCTGGTATTTCGGGGCTGGACTGACCATGTCGGCAGGATCAGACTGATATACTTACAGGAAAGTTTTCTTCTGTGAAAGCACAATTAGGCAGAAAGAAGCTACTACCAGGTGGCAACCGAGCCATAGAACAAGCTATTGATGCTGCTGTTCGTTCCTGGCAGACTGCTTCTCATTCTGTTTTGCATATGTAAATATGACACTGGGGATAGTCTCCCTAAGGGTGATGGGAGAAACCAGACGTGGACTCCTTGCCCAATGTGTTTAGAGGGATATGGCTGCACCTCACTGACGAGGCCCAAAGGAGTTTATAACGATCGTCTGGGGTTGTCATGTTCCTTGTTCAGAGGAGAATTGCCTGGTATTTCGGGGCTGGACTGACCATGTCGGCAGGATCAGACTGATATACTACAGGAAAGTTTTCTTCTGTGAAAAGCACAATTAGGCAGAAAGAAGCTACTACCAGGTGGCAACCGAGCCATAGAACAAGCTATTGATGCTGCTGTTCGTTCCTGGCAGACTGCTTCTCATTCTGTTTTGCATATGTAAATATGACCCTGGGGATAGTCTCCCTAAGGGTGATGGGGGAAACCAGACGTGGACTCCTTGCCCAATGTGCTTAGAGGGATATGGCTGCACCTCACTGACGAGGCCCAAAGGAGGCCGAAACGATCGTCTGGGGTTGTCATGTTCCTTGTTCAGAGGAGAATTGCCTGGTATTTCGGGGCTGGACTGACCATGTCGGCAGGATCAGACTGATATACTACAGGAAAGTTTTCTTCTGTGAAAAGCACAATTAGGCAGAAAGAAGCTACTACCAGGTGGCAACCGAGCCATAGAACAAGCTATTGATGCTGCTGTTCGTTCCTGGCAGACTGCTTCTCATTCTGTTTTGCATATGTAAATATGACCCTGGGGATAGTCTCCCTAAGGGTGATGGGGGAAACCAGACGTGGACTCCTTGCCCAATGTGCTTAGAGGGATATGGCTGCACCTCACTGACGAGTCCCAAAGGAGGCCGAAACGATCGTCTGGGGTTGTCATGTTCCTTGTTCAGAGGAGAATTGCCTGGTATTTCGGGGCTGGACTGACCATGTCGGCAGGATCAGACTGATATACTACAGGAAAGTTTTCTTCTGTGAAAAGCACAATTAGGCAGAAAGGAGCTACTACCAGGTGGCAACCGAGCCATAGAACAAGCTATTGATGTTGCTGTTCGTTCCTGGCAGACTGCTTCTCATTCTGTTTTGCATATGTAAATATGACCCTGGGGATAGTCTCCCTAAGGGTGATAGGGGAAACCAGACGTGGACTCCTTGCCCAATGTGATTAGAGTGATATGGCTGCACCTCACTGACGAGTCCCAAAGGAGGCCGAAACGATCGTCTGGGGTTGTCATGTTCCTTGTTCAGAGGAGAATTGCCTGGTATTTCGGGGCTGGACTGACCATGTCGGCAGGATCAGACTGATATACTACAGGAAAGTTTTCTTCTTTGAAAAGCACAATTAGGCAGAAAGAAGCTACTACCAGGTGGCAACGGAGCCATAGAACAAGCTATTGATGTTGTTGTTCCTTCCTGGCAGACTGCTTCTCATTCTGTTTTGCATATGTAAATATGACCCTGGGGATAGTCTCCCTAAGGGTAATGGGGGAAACCAGACGTGGACTCCTTGCCCAATGTGTTTAGAGGGATATGGCTGCACCTCACTGACGAGGCCCAAAGGAGGCTGAAACGATCGTCTGGGGTTGTCATGTTCCTTGTTCAGAGGAGAATTGCCTGGTATTTCGGGGCTGGACTGACCATGTCGGCAGGATCAGACTGATATACTACAGGAAAGTTTTCTTCTGTGAAAAGCACAATTAGGCAGAAAGAAGCTACTACCAGGTGGCAACCGAGCCATAGAACAAGCTATTGATGCTGCTGTTCGTTCCTGGCAGACTGCTTCTCATTCTGTTTTGCATATGTAAATATGACCCTGGGGATAGTCTCCCTAAGGGTGATGGGGGAAACCAGACGTGGACTCCTTGCCCAATGTGTTTAGAGGGATATGGCTGCACCTCACTGACGAGGCCCAAAGGAGTTTAAAACGATCGTCTGGGGTTGTCATGTTCCTTGTTCAGAGGAGAATTGCCTGGTATTTCGGGGCTAGACTGACCATGTCGGCAGGATCAGACTGATATACTACAGGAAAGTTTTCTTCTTTGAAAAGCACAATTAGGCAGAAAGAAGCTACTACCAGGTGGCAACGGAGCCATAGAACAAGCTATTGATGTTGCTGTTCCTTCCTGGCAGACTGCTTCTCATTCTGTTTTGCATATGTAAATATGACCCTGGGGATAGTCTCCCTAAGGGTAATGGGGGAAACCAGACGTGGACTCCTTGCCCAATGTGTTTAGAGGGATATGGCTGCACCTCACTGACGAGGCCCAAAGGAGGCTGAAACGATCGTCTGGGGTTGTCATGTTCCTTGTTCAGAGGAGAATTGCCTGGTATTTCGGGGCTGGACTGACCATGTCGGCAGGATCAGACTGATATACTACAGGAAAGTTTTCTTCTGTGAAAAGCACAATTAGGCAGAAAGAAGCTACTACCAGGTGGCAACCGAGCCATAGAACAAGCTATTGATGCTGCTGTTCGTTCCTGGCAGACTGCTTCTCATTCTGTTTTGCATATGTAAATATGACCCTGGGGATAGTCTCCCTAAGGGTGATGGGGGAAACCAGACGTGGACTCCTTGCCCAATGTGTTTAGAGGGATATGGCTGCACCTCACTGACGAGGCCCAAAGGAGTTTAAAACGATCGTCTGGGGTTGTCATGTTCCTTGTTCAGAGGAGAATTGCCTGGTATTTCGGGGCTGGACTGACCATGTCGGCAGGATCAGACTGATATACTTACAGGAAAGTTTTCTTCTGTGAAAGCAAAATTAGGCAGAAAGAAGCTACTACCAGGTGGCAAACGAGCCATAGAACAAGCTATTGATGTTGCTGTTCGTTCCTGGCAGACTGCTTCTCATTCTGTTTTGCATATGTAAATATGACCCTGGGGATAGTCTCCCTAAGGGTGATGGGGGAAACCAGACGTGGACTCCTTGCCCAATGTGTTTAGAGGGATATGGCTGCACCTCACTGACGTGGCCCAAAGGAGTTTAAAACGATCGTCTGGGGTTGTCATGTTCCTTGTTCAGAGGAGAATTGCCAGGTATTTCGGGGCTGGACTGACCATGTCGGCAGGATCAGACTGATATACTACAGGAAAGTTTTCTTCTGTGAAAAGCACAATTAGGCAGAAAGAAGCTACTACCAGGTGGCAACCGAGCCATAGAACAAGCTATTGATGCTGCTGTTCGTTCCTGGCAGACTGCTTCTCATTCTGTTTTGCATATGTAAATATGACCCTGGGGATAGTCTCCCTAAGGGTGATGGGGGAAACCAGACGTAGACTCCTTGCCCAATGTGCTTAGAGGGATATGGCTGCACCTCACTGACGAGGCCCAAAGGAGGCCGAAACGATCGTCTGGGGTTGTCATGTTCCTTGTTCAGAGGAGAATTGCCTGGTATTTCAGGGCTGGACTGACCATGTCGGCAGGATCAGACTGATATACTATAGGAAAGTTTTCTTCTGTGAAAAGCACAATTAGGCAGAAAGAAGCTACTACCAGGTGGCAACCGAGCCATAGAACAAGCTATTGATGCTGCTGTTCGTTCCTGGCAGACTGCTTCTCATTCTGTTTTGCATATGTAAATATGACCCTGGGGATAGTCTCCCTAAGGGTGATGGGGGAAACCAGACGTGGACTCCTTGCCCAATGTGCTTAGAGGGATATGGCTGCACCTCACTGACGAGTCCCAAAGGAGGCTGAAACGATCGTCTGGGGTTGTCATGTTCCTTGTTCAGAGGAGAATTGCCTGGTATTTCGGGGCTGGACTGACCATGTCGGCAGGATCAGACTGATATACTACAGGAAAGTTTTCTTCTGTGAAAAGCACAATTAGGCAGAAAGGAGCTACTACCAGGTGGCAACCGAGCCATAGAACAAGCTATTGATGTTGCTGTTCGTTCCTGGCAGACTGCTTCTCATTCTGTTTTGCATATGTAAATATGACCCTGGGGATAGTCTCCCTAAGGGTGATGGGGGAAACCAGACGTGGACTCCTTGCCCAATGTGCTTAGAGGGATATGGCTGCACCTCACTGACGAGTCCCAAAGGAGGCCGAAACGATCGTCTGGGGTTCTCATGTTCCTTGTTCAGAGGAGAATTGCCTGGTATTTCGGGGCTGGACTGACCATGTCGGCAGGATCAGACTGATATACTACAGGAAAGTTTTCTTCTGTGAAAAGCACAATTAGGCAGAAAGAAGCTACTACCAGGTGGCAACCGAGCCATAGAACAAGCTATTGATGCTGCTGTTCGTTCCTGGTAGACTGCTTCTCATTCTGTTTTGCATATGTAAATATGACCCTGGGGATAGTCTCCCTAAGGGTGATGGGGGAAACCAGACGTGGACTCCTTGCCCAATGTGCTTAGAGGGATATGGCTGCACCTCACTGACGAGTCCCAAAGGAGGCCGAAACGATCGTCTGGGGTTGTCATGTTCCTTGTTCAGAGGAGAATTGCCTGGTATTTCGGGGCTGGACTGACCATGTCGGCAGGATCAGACTGATATACTACAGGAAAGTTTTCTTCTGTGAAAAGCACAATTAGGCAGAAAGGAGCTACTACCAGGTGGCAACCGAGCCATAGAACAAGCTATTGATGTTGCTGTTCGTTCCTGGCAGACTGCTTCTCATTCTGTTTTGCATATGTAAATATGACCCTGGGGATAGTCTCCCTAAGGGTGATGGGGGAAACCAGACGTGGACTCCTTGCCCAATGTGCTTAGAGGGATATGGCTGCACCTCACTGACGAGTCCCAAAGGAGGCCGAAACGATCGTCTGGGGTTGTCATGTTCCTTGTTCAGAGGAGAATTGCCTGGTATTTCGGGGCTGGACTGACCATGTCGGCAGGATCAGACTGATATACTACAGGAAAGTTTTCTTCTTTGAAAAGCACAATTAGGCAGAAAGAAGCTACTACCAGGTGGCAACGGAGCCATAGAACAAGCTATTGATGTTGCTGTTCCTTCCTGGCAGACTGCTTCTCATTCTGTTTTGCATATGTAAATATGACCCCGGGGATAGTCTCCCTAAGGGTAATGGGGGAAACCAGACGTGGACTGCTTGCCCAATGTGTTTAGAGGGATATGGCTGCACCTCACTGACGAGGCCCAAAGGAGGCTGAAACGATCGTCTGGGGTTGTCATGTTCCTTGTTCAGAGGAGAATTGCCTGGTATTTCGGGGCTGGACTGACCATGTCGGCAGGATCAAACTGATATACTACAGGAAAGTTTTCTTCTGTGAAAAGCACAATTAGGCAGAAAGAAGCTACTACCAGGTGGCAACCGAGCCATAGAACAAGCTATTGATGCTGCTGTTCGTTCCTGGCAGACTGCTTCTCATTCTGTTTTGCATATGTAAATATGACCCTGGGGATAGTCTCCCTAAGGGTGATGGGGGAAACCAGACGTGGACTCCTTGCCCAATGTGTTTAGAGGGATATGGCTGCACCTCACTGACGAGGCCCAAAGGAGTTTAAAACGATCGTCTGGGGTTGTCATGTTCCTTGTTCAGAGGAGAATTGCCTGGTATTTCGGGGCTGGACTGACCATGTCGGCAGGATCAGACTGATATACTTACAGGAAAGTTTTCTTCTGTGAAAGCACAATTAGGCAGAAAGAAGCTACTACCAGGTGGCAACCGAGCCATAGAACAAGCTATTGATGCTCCTGTTCGTTCCTGGCAGACTGCTTCTCATTCTGTTTTGCATATGTAAATATGACCCTGGGGATAGTCTCCCTAAGGGTGATGGGGGAAACCAGACGTGGACTCCTTGCCCAATGTGTTTAGAGGGATATGGCTGCACCTCACTGACGAGGCCCAAAGGAGTTTAAAACGGTCGTCTGGGGTTGTCATGTTCCTTGTTCAGAGGAGAATTGCCTGGTATTTCGGGGCTGGACTGACCATGTCGGCAGGATCAGACTGATATATTACAGGAAAGTTTTCTTCTGTGAAAAGCACAATTAGGCAGAAAGAAGCTACTACCAGGTGGCAACCGAGCCATAGAACAAGCTATTGATGCTGCTGTTCGTTCCTGGCAGACTGCTTCTCATTCTGTTTTGCATATGTAAATATGACCCTGGGGATAGTCTCCCTAAGGGTGATGGGGGAAACCAGACGTGGACTCCTTGCCCAATGTGCTTAGAGGGATATGGCTGCACCTCACTGACGAGGCCCAAAGGAGTTTAAAACGATCATCTGGGGTTGTCATGTTCCTTGTTCAGAGGAGAATTGCCTGGTATTTCGGGGCTGGACTGACCATGTCGGCAGGATCAGACTGATATACTACAGGAAAGTTTTCTTCTGTGAAAAGCACAATTAGGCAGAAAGAAGCTACTACCAGGTGGCAACCGAGCCATAGAACAAGCTATTGATGCTGCTGTTCGTTCCTGGCAGACTGCTTCTCATTCTGTTTTGCATATGTAAATATGACCCTGGGGATAGTCTCCCTAAGGGTGATGGGGGAAACCAGACGTGGACTCCTTGCCCAATGTGCTTAGAGGGATATGGCTGCACCTCACTGACGAGTCCCAAAGGAGGCCGAAACGATCGTCTGGGGTTGTCATGTTCCTTGTTCAGAGGAGAATTGCCTGGTATTTCGGGGCTGGACTGAACATGTCGGCAGGATCAGACTGATATACTACAGGAAAGTTTTCTTCTGTGAAAAGCACAATTAGGCAGAAAGGAGCTACTACCAGGTGGCAACCGAGCCATAGAACAAGCTATTGATGTTGCTGTTCGTTCCTGGCAGACTGCTTCTCATTCTGTTTTGCATATGTAAATATGACCCTGGGGATAGTCTCCCTAAGGGTGATGGGGGAAACCAGACGTGGACTCCTTGCCCAATGTGCTTAGAGGGATATGGCTGCACCTCACTGACGAGTCCCAAAGGAGGCCGAAACGATCGTCTGGGGTTGTCATGTTCCTTGTTCAGAGGAGAATTGCCTGGTATTTCGGGGCTGGACTGACCATGTCGGCAGGATCAGACTGATATACTACAGGAAAGTTTTCTTCTTTGAAAAGCACAATTAGGCAGAAAGAAGCTACTACCAGGTGACAACGGAGCCATAGAACAAGCTATTGATGTTGCTGTTCCTTCCTGGCAGACTGCTTCTCATTCTGTTTTGCATATGTAAATATGACCCTGGGGATAGTCTCCCTAAGGGTAATGGGGGAAACCAGACGTGGACTCCTTGCCCAATGTGTTTAGAGGGATATGGCTGCACCTCACTGACGAGGCCCAAAGGAGGCTGAAACGATCGTCTGGGGTTGTCATGTTCCTTGTTCAGAGGAGAATTGCCTGGTATTTCGGGGCTGGACTGACCATGTCGGCAGGATCAGACTGATATACTACAGGAAAGTTTTCTTCTGTGAAAAGCACAATTAGGCAGAAAGAAGCTACTACCAGGTGGCAACCGAGCCATAGAACAAGCTATTGATGCTGCTGTTCGTTCCTGGCAGACTGCTTCTCATTCTGTTTTGCATATGTAAATATGACCCTGGGGATAGTCTCCCTAAGGGTGATGGGGGAAACCAGACGTGGACTCCTTGCCCAATGTGCTTAGAGGGATATGGCTGCACCTCACTGACGAGTCCCAAAGGAGGCCGAAACAATCGTCTGGGGTTGTCATGTTCCTTGTTCAGAGGAGAATTGCCTGGTATTTCGGGGCTGGACTGACCATGTCGGCAGGATCAGACTGATATACTACAGGAAAGTTTTCTTCTGTGAAAAGCACAATTAGGCAGAAAGGAGCTACTACCAGGTGGCAACCGAGCCATAGAACAAGCTATTGATGTTGCTGTTCATTCCTGGCAGACTGCTTCTCATTCTGTTTTGCATATGTAAATATGACCCTGGGGATAGTCTCCCTAAGGGTGATGGGGGAAACCAGACGTGGACTCCTTGCCCAATGTGCTTAGAGGGATATGGCTGCACCTCACTGACGAGGCCCAAAGGAGGCCGAAACGATCGTCTGGGGTTGTCATGTTCCTTGTTCAGAGGAGAATTGCCTGGTATTTCGGGGCTGGACTGACCATGTCGGCAGGATCAGACTGATATACTACAGGAAAGTTTTCTTCTGTGAAAAGCACAATTAGGCAGAAAGAAGCTACTACCAGGTGGCAACCGAGCCATAGAACAAGCTATTGATGCTGCTGTTCGTTCCTGGCAGACTGCTTCTCATTCTGTTTTGCATATGTAAATATGACCCTGGGGATAGTCTCCCTAAGGGTGATGGGGGAAACCAGACGTGGACTCCTTGCCCAATGTGCTTAGAGGGATATGGCTGCACCTCACTGACGAGGCCCAAAGGAGGCCGAAACGATCGTCTGTGGTTGTCATGTTCCTTGTTCAGAGGAGAATTGCCTGGTATTTCAGGGCTGGACTGACCATGTCGGCAGGATCAGACTGATATACTACAGGAAAGTTTTCTTCTGTGAAAAGCACAATTAGGCAGAAAGAAGCTACTACCAGGTGGCAACCGAGCCATAGAACAAGCTATTAATGCTGCTGTTCGTTCCTGCAGACTGCTTCTCATTCTGTTTTGCATATGTAAATATGACCCTGGGGATAGTCTCCCTAAGGGTGATGGGGGAAACCAGACGTGGACTCCTTGCCCAATGTGCTTAGAGGGATATGGCTGCACCTCACTGACGAGGCCCAAAGGAGGCCGAAACGATCGTCTGGGGTTGTCATGTTCCTTGTTCAGAGGAGAATTGCCTGGTATTTCGGGGCTGGACTGACCATGTCGGCAGGATCAGACTGATATACTACAGGAAAGTTTTCTTCTGTGAAAAGCACAATTAGGCAGAAAGAAGCTACTACCAGGTGGCAACCGAGCCATAGAACAAGCTATTGATGCTGCTGTTCGTTCCTGGCAGACTGCTTCTCATTCTGTTTTGCATATGTAAATATGACCCTGGGGATAGTCTCCCTAAGGGTGATGGGGGAAACCAGACGTGGACTCCTTGCCCAATGTGCTTAGAGGGATATGGCTGCACCTCACTGACGAGGCCCAAAGGAGGCCAAAACGATCGTCTGGGGTTGTTATGTTCCTTGTTCAGAGGAGAATTGCCTGGTATTTCTTGTAATCTTTTTTTATTTTTTGTAATTTAGTGTTTTGTTTTTTTGTAATTTAGTTTAGTTGATTTAATTGTAGATAATTGTAGATAGTTTATTTCATTAATTTATTGATAGTGTAGTGTTAGGTTTAATTGTAACTTAGGATTTATTTTACAGGTAATTTTGTACTTATTTTAACTAGGTAGCTATTAAATAGTTATTAACTATTTAATAGCTATTGTACCTGGTTAAAATAAATACAAAGTTGCCTGTAAAATAAATATAAATGCTAAAATAGCACAATATAATTATTATTTATATTGTAGCTATATTAGGGTTTATTTTACAGGTAAGTATTTAGTTTTAAATAGGATTAATTTATTTAATAAGATTTATTTTATTTCGTTAGATTTAAATTATATTTAATTTAGGGGGGTGTTAGTGTTAGGGTTAGACTTAGCTTTAGGGGTTAATACATTTATTATAGTAGCGGTGAGGTCCGGTCATCAGATTAGGGGTTAATACTTGAAGTTAGGTGTCAGCGATGTTAGGGAGGGCAGATTAGGGGTTAATACTATTTATTATAGGGTTTTTGAGGCAGGAGTGAGGCAGTTTAGAGGTTAATACATTTATTATAGTGGCGGCGAGGTCAGATTAGGGGTTAATAAGTGTAGGTAGGTAGCGGCGACGGTGGGGGGGCAGATTAGGGGTTAATAAATATAATATAGGGGTCGGCGATGTTAGGGGCAGCAGATTCGGGGTACATAGGGATAATGTAGGTTGTGGCGGTGTACGGAGCTGCAGATTAGGGGTTAAAAATAATATGCAGGGGTCAGCGATAGCGGGGCGGCAGTTTATTGGTTAATAAGTGTAAGGTTAGGGGTGTTTAGACTCGGGGTTCATGTTAGGGTGTTAGGTGCAGACTTAGGAAGTGTTTCCCCATAGGAAACAATGGGGCTGCGTTAAGAGCTGAACGCTGCTTTTTTGCAGGTGTTAGGATTTTTTCCAGCTCAAATTGCCCATTGTTTCCTATGGGGGAATCGTGCACAAGCACGTTTTTGAAGCTGGCCGCGTCCGTAAGCAACGCTGGTATTGAGAGTTGCAGTGGCGGTAAATATGCATGTATGCTCCCTTTTTGGAGCCTAACGCAGCCCTTCAGAGAACTCTAAATACCAGCGTTGTTTAAAAGGTGCGGGGGAAAAAAAACATGCGTAGCTAACGCACCCCTTCTAACGCAAAACTCTAAATCTAGGCGAAAGAAAGGTTAAAAACATATAATACATTTAACAAGTTAGAATATCAGAACCTAAATATACAAAATTTGATTTACAGGGATAAGTTCTAAGTGTATTTTTTTTCTTCTTAATATGGCATACAGCCAAAATAATTAAGATATATTTCGGAATTTATGTTATTTTAAAGCTTAATACTAATACACAAACTCAATTCACCTTTATACTTAGGTGTAGAATTTTCATTAATTTAAGGTTATATTTAAAATACTTATTTGTCAATAAAATAACTAATATCGCATTCTCTGTTCATACCTAGAGGAAAGCGAGTTCACAGCTTTAGGGTTACAAAAAGGTTCCTACTTTTCCAAAATGTTGTGTTTATCGCCTCCTCTAGGCGGTAGAACTGCCACATCTATAATTTGTAATGATATACTTGCTAGATTTGTTAGATGAAAATTATTAAAATGATTGGCTACAGCCGAATCTTCATAATAATTTTTAACATCTCTAAGATATTCATTAAATCTACTTCTTACTTGGAGAGTCGTTTTACCAACATATTGGCTGTAGGAGTGGTTACAAGTTAAGAGGTAGATGACAAATGAAGAACTGCAATTTGCATAAAAATCAATGTTATATTTCTTGTTATCTACATTAGACACACAGTTATCACTCTGGAGTATACTAGGGCATGCATGGCAAGATCTATTGCCACATTTGAACGTACCCCTTTATATAGTGGGACGTTGTCATTGTATAACTTTTTACCAAACTAAGAGATAAGGTTTGTGCAAATGTTCTTGACTATTTTTTAAACAAATTTACCATTTTTTATGTGAGGTTGGAGTGTTTCATTAGCTGATAAAATATACAGATGTTTCTTTAAGATCTTAACTATGTCACTAAACTGTTGGGTAAATTCAGTAGTAAAGATAATAGCATCCTGGAATGTATCCTTTCTTACTGTGCTAGTGGTGTTTTTTGCATCCTATGTTTTAAAAGATCTACAACATTTCTCTAGATTTTGGAATTTATAGCCTCTTTTAATCAATATATCCCTAAGTTCCACTGATTGTTGTTCATAAATAATATCTGAGTCAGTATTTCTCCTTAGTCTTAGAAATTAGGACTTGGGTATAGACTGAATGAGGTGGTTGGGATGTTTAGATGTCGTGTAGAGTATAGTATTACCTGCTGTTGGTTTTCTGTATGTTCTTGTAACTATCTTATTGGATTCAATCTGCAGGGTAAGTTTTCAGATAGTTTACCTGCTTATTATCATAGGTACCGGTACATTTTAAACCTAGTTCATTATTATTCAAATAATACAGGTATTCAGAAAAATATGTGTCATCTACTGTTTTTTTTAACTATGAACAGCAAGTCATCTATATATCGAATGTACAGTGCTATATCATCACTCCATGGATTAGTTGGGGTGTAGATATAGAAATGTTCCCACCGAGCTACACATATATTCGCAAAGGAGGGTGCAAATTTAGCACCCATTGCTGTGCCACAAACTTGAAGATAGTATTCACTATTAAACATGAAATAATTATGTGTTAGAAGGAACCTAAGTACCTCACACACATAATAAATCTTATCTACCTCTAAATTGGAATCACGAAGTAGAAAATATTCTACTGCTTTAATATCTAAATCTTGTGGGATTGATGTGTAAAGAGATGTAATATCTAATACCATCCAAGTAAAAGTAAAAATCTGCCATTTAATTTGTTCCAGAGAAAGTAGAAGATGAGAGCTATCCTGTAGGTAACTCAACTGTGATCTGACGTATGGTTGTAAGATAGTATCCAACCATTCAGCTAGAGGTTCAAACAAAGAACTAATGCCTGCCATAATTGGTATATCAGGAGGATGCTTTTCATCTTTGTGTATTTTTGGTACATGATGGAATATAGGACAAATGGGATTGTCGGGTATTAAGATATTCAAATCTTCATCTTTAAAAATTCCCATTTTATGCCATCTAAAACAAGTTTCTTTAGGTTATTTTTAAAGACCACTGTAGGATTAGTTTGTTGTTTACAATATACCAATGTGTATGATAATTGTTTGTGTACCTCTTCAAAGTAAAAATCGTTATCCATAATGACAATACTTCCCCCCTTGTCCGAGCTCCTAATGACTATGTCCGGATTATCCTGCAGGGATTTAATAGCATAACGTTCTCTGGAGGTCAGACTAGGGGAAGCAGTAGTGCCATTAACACTTTCTTCTAGTTTTAAAATGTCCTCTTGTACAGCTTTTTAGAAGGCATTAATCATTGGCCCCCTAAATTTAATTGGATAAAAATCTTAATGATGTTTTTTGGGTCTTTGTAACATGTTAGTTGGTGTACACTCATTATAATTATCACATAAATCAATCAAAGATGTTAAAGCACAAGCATCTCCAAATTCTAGGTGTTGTGTAATTGGATTTTTAACTGTAATATTACCCATAAAAGTAAAGAGGACAATGCAGGGAACTGACAGTGTAGTTGGTGACCAGTGCTCACCCCAGAGTCACCATCAGTTCTACTACTGCCAGTTGCGCCACTTTCACGATTTCCTCCAAATGTTATGTCAGCAGCGGTGTGGGTTTATCAGTATCGGAAGGTAGTCTCATACCAGCTGCGGCAGCAGGACAGACATTACAGCCAAGACAGGCAATTAGCTGTCACATTTTCATTTCCTGGTCTGTACTAATATGTAATCTAACAATGTGGTTTACTGCTTGACCCAGTCTGTTTGTAGTTATTTAGTAAATTTTTCAAGGGCCTATGATCAGTATGAAGTTTGAATGCATGTACCCATAGATAAGTTAAGTAGCTGAAAACATGAAAAATCATATTTATGCAAAATTCATATTTAATAGTGTTTCACTATGTATTTATTGAAATATATTACACATTCCAATGTTTTTCAAATAGGGAGATATATATTTATATAGATATTCATATATACATCTGCATATATCTATACCAATATATAATCATACAGAAATGTAGGTATAGATATATATCTTACCAAAAACACTATATATATATATATATATATATATATATATATATATATATATATATATATATATATATATATATATATAGGGAGTGCAGAATTATTAGGCAAATGAGTATTTTGACCACATCATCCTCTTTATGCATGTTGTCTTACTCCAAGCTGTATAGGCTCGAAAGCCTACTACCAATTAAGCATATTAGGTGATGTGCATCTCTGTAATGAGAAGGGGTGTGGTCTAATGACATCAACACCCTATATCAGGTGTGCATAATTATTAGGCAACTTCCTTTCCATTGGCAAAATGGGTCAAAAGAAGGACTTGACAGGCTCAGAAAAGTAAAAAATAGTGAGATATCTTGCAGAGGGATGCAGCACTCTTAAAATTGCAAAGCTTCTGAAGCGTAATCATCGAACAATCAAGCGTTTCATTCAAAATAGTCAACAGGGTCGCAAGAAGCGTGTGGAAAAACCAAGGCGCAAAATAACTGCCCATGAACTGAGAAAAGTCAAGCGTGCAGCTGCCAAGATGCCACTTGCCACCAGTTTGGCCATATTTCAGAGCTGCAACGTCACTGGAGTGCCCAAAAGCACAAGGTGTGCAATACTCAGAGACATGGCCAAGGTAAGAAAGACTGAAAGACGACCACCACTGAACAAGACACACAAGCTGAAACGTCAAGACTGGGCCAAGAAATATCTCAAGACTGATTTTAAGGTTTTATGGACTGATGAAATGAGAGTGAGTCTTGATGGGCCAGATGGATGGGCCCGTGGCTGGATTGGTAAAGGGCAGAGAGCTCCAGTCCGACTCAGACGCCAGCAAGGTGGAGGTGGAGTACTGGTTTGAGCTGGTATCATCAAAGATGAGCTTGTGGGGCCTTTTAGGGATGAGGGTGGAATCAAGCTCAACTCCCAGTCCTACTGCCAGTTTCTGGAAGACACCTTCTTCAAGCAGTGGTACAGGAAGAAGTCTGCATCCTTCAAGAAAAACATGATTTTCATGCAGGACAATGCTCCATCACACGCGTCCAAGTACTCCACAGCGTGGCTGGCAAGAAAGAGTATAAAAGAAGAAAATCTAATGACATGCCTCCTTGTTCACCTGATCTGAACCCCATTGAGAACCTGTGGTCCATCATCAAATGTGAGATTTACAAGGAGGGAAAACAGTACACCTCTCTGAACAGTGTCTGGGAGGCTGTGGTTGCTGCTGCACGCAATGTTGATGGTGAACAGATCAAAACACTGACAGAATCCATGGATGGCAGGCTTTGAGTGTCCTTGCAAAGAAAGGTGGCTATATTGGTCACTGATTTGTTTTTGTTTTGTTTTTGAATGTCAGAAATGTATATTTGTGAATGTTGAGATGTTATATTGGTTTCACTGGTAAAAATAAATAATTGAAATGGGTATATATTTGTTTTTTGTTAAGTTGCCTAATAATTATGCACAGTAATAGTCACCTGCACACACAGCTATCCCCCTAAAATAGCTAAAACTAAAAACAAACTAAAAACTACTTCCAAAAATATTCAGCTTTGATATTAATGAGTTTTTTTGGGTTCATTGAGAACATGGTTGTTGTTCAATAATAAAATTAATCCTCAAAAAAACAACTTGCCTAATAATTCTGCACTCCCTGTATATATATATATATATATATATATATATATATATATATATATATATATATACACACAGTATATATAAATATGTATTTAAGAATAAATAGAACATATTCTGCTATGTGGAGAAAATTGGAATGTGAAATATTCATATTTTATGTCGGATTAGCAAACTTGAGAAAACACGATTCGGTTTGCACGCGAGTAAGAGTGTTAGTTTTTTTCCACTTTTCACTTTCTATTGAAGTCTATGGGGGAATGCATTAACGCAGTTGCGATATTCGAACTTGGACTTATTGCACTCGTCGGTTTAGTGCTCATGCAAAAACTTTTTACTTCTAACTTGTAATACACATGACCTGACGTGCAGAAAAGCATACTTCTAGCGGAGTTAATGTGGGAGCGCAAAATACGGCTCCACTTGTAATCTAGCCCTATATTGTGCTCTGGACTTACTGTGATTTAGATGTTACCACCCATGTCTGTTTAAAAAGTTTACAAATAGTTCATTTTAGTTTAAATTTCTCTCATTTCAAAAGGTTTTATATCACAATTTTGAAAACAAAAAGTATTAGTGGGGAAAACACCTAGCCCAAGCTCTCCCTAAAATGTACAATTTGATTTTTATGGGCCCTATACAAATGAGCTTGATATGGTTCTTTTAAATTTTGTACATCAGAAAAAATATTCTTCTCTATGAAAAATCCCCCACACAACAAAATCCTGAAAAGTGACATATCTTAGAAAAATAAGAGAATGGATAATTACTCTCCTATTGTCTCATTTTATATCTTTCTATATTGCTCTCTTTTTGTTCTCGCTATGCCCACTTCACTTTCTTCATCTGCCTTTCATTTCCTAAAACAGAAGTGGTGCTGACCACAACAAGACCACAACCCGGAATTGGTTTCCCAATCTTCTTACAACAGCTAAACAGCCGGTTTTGCAATAAGTGCTAATTATACGACTTTTCATGGCATGTGAGTATTCTACACAACATATTTATTCACTCTGTTATATGCTGCCCTTGCACAATCAGTGTTATTTAAAATCCTGACAATAAACTTTTTCTTTATCTTATTTTATTTTTTTAAGTGTTCCTGGTCTGGTACATTTTTGCTCTTCCTCTTTCAGTCAATGGGGTAGATTGATCAAGCAGCGGATGCTGCAATCTACCCCCGTAGTTTCAGGTTCCCCTGAAACATAAGTAAGAAGCTGCAGTCTTAAGATGCTCCTTAAAGGGCCACTAAACCCAAAATCTTTCTTTAATGATTCAGATAGAGAATATAAATTTAAACAACATTACAATTTACTTCCATTATTTATTTTGCTTCATTTTTTTAGATATCCTTAGTTGAAGAAAAAGCAATGCACATGGTGAACCAATCACACGAGGCTTCTATGTGCAGCAACCAATCAGCAGCTACTGAGCATATCTAGATATGCTTTTCAGCAAAGCATATCAAGAGAATAAAACAGATTAGATAATATAAGTAAATTAGAAAGATGTTTAAAATTGCATTCTCTTTCTAAATCATAAAAGAAAAAATGTGGGTGTCATGTCCCTTTAACTCGTCCGCCACAAATACGATTGGGATGATTGACACCCCTGCTAGCGTCCGATTGGCCGCAAATGTGCATATGACGGTATTGCACAAGCATTTCCCATGGAATGCTTGTGCAATGATAAATGACGACAACATATACTGTCAGCATTTATCAATCTCGGGTGGACAATGGACATGATAAATAGGCCCCTAAGTCTTTATTTCAGCATATTTGCTTATTTGTTGTTTGCTTTCTAACATTTTTCCTACTAGATTATGGGCAGGATGCAATGTCTTTTCAAAATATAATAAGATTATATGCTTTTCTTAGTAAATACGATAATCATTACCATGGAAGTCATTCAATGTTGGGACCAAAACCATTTTGATTGTCCACAATGTACATAATCAGTATTTGGAGGGTAAAATGCAAATCAGCATTGCAGAATAAACAAATTATTGAAGTCATTTCCTTCATAGCAAAAGTCTGTCCATTCAATTATCATTGGTTCCTAATCTCACCAACATTTATAGACTTCAGCAAAATTATAGCTTTTTCTTATTCTGAGTAAATAAGACAAATGAAAACATCACAAAATGATTTTTCTTTTATTACTCATGATTTTCAATTTTTAGGAATACATATGTGTAGAATCTTAAACCTGTTTTTTGGAAGGTGAATTTGTTGGAATCTGTTGGAAGAGTTGTGTAAACTGTTGTTTGTGATTTTGTCAAACTGGAGGTGGTGGTGGTTCTAGGGGTGCTACTAAGCACCCTCATTCATTACTGCCAGAGCCCCAAACATCAAAGTGGCCAACTATTCTGGACATTTTTATATGTCCTTTATACATAGGAAGGAGAGAATCTAAGGAGGAAAAAGGGAGATTTTCCACCTATACCACTACACCACCCATGAGGCCGTTTCAATTAACCATTAAAAAAATCTGTTATTTGATTGGTTTTATAATGATATCTTATGATTTTGCACTGCATTGTTCATTTAAAACCCATCTGATGCTTTGCATTTAGACTTATTACAAACGGTATTCCAGTCTATTAGAAAACACTTTCTGTATTTCTTATAGAATTTTTTTATTTAATTGTTTTAACAGCATTGACCTTTTAAAAACATATTTTGGCCTTTTTCACATGACATATTTGTGACGTACAGCCTCTCCTGATCAGACTGTGCAGGCAAGGCTGTAACTGAAAGAGTTACTTATTGAAAAGAATTATACAAGGCAATTTTAAAAATTAAATAGAGAATAGCAGATTCTAACTCTGAACTAGCTTAGGTACCTGTTCCAAGAGAGTTTGGCAAGAAAAGGTGGTCACTCCCTCTGTTGTTACGTAGGCTCTCATGTAGAATGACCAATTTATATTGTTAAAATCAATGTTATATTGTTAAATATTGTTAAATTGTTAAAATCAATGTTATATACATATATATTATTTTCTCTGATATCAGATATATGGACCAACCCTCCTTCCAAAGTGGGCCATAAAAGTAACCACCTCCCTCCCTTACTCCCTTATGGACTGTCATAAAATGCAGAATCCCTGGCTGAAATGATAGAACACCTTATAACTTCTGTTATGTTTATCAAGTTCGTATACACATAGGGAATCCCCTTGTGATGTCATGAGGATTATTTTGGTACCAAATATACCATGTCTATCATATTTGGTTACCCAATCACATAAGTGTGATAAATGTATGTCATAAGATATTTCAGGGTGTCAAATCTGATCACCCTCAGCTCTCTTGGCTCTCTTTGGGTATAAGGCATTGCTTTTTTATTGGGTCTCTACTGAAATCTCTTCATTATAGAAATTACTCTCTGTATTAAAGTGAAGGTAAACTTTGATGAATGAAAGCCCATTTTTAAAAAATACTATTAAAAACAGGGGCACTTTCATTCATCAAAGTTTAGAAAGCAGCCGTTTTGGGGGGGCGGAGCAAGCCTGGGAACTGAACGGTCGAGCTTCGCCGAAATTTCTTATAATTTTATTTAATTGACCGTCAGCCGAGCTTAAATTTATAATACAGGCATCCCTGATTCCTTGGAGGGTGACAGGAACCCCTAGAACACTTTGGGGAGAAGAGAATAGCTGGATATCGGACCGACTAACGATCAGACTGGCCAGGATCTGCCATTTTCTCTACCATGTGGAAGACAGGGAAAATGACCCCTAACTGGGAAGAAAGTGTACGGCAGTTGCTGTGTACCCATTTCCAGAAGCTGGAGCATGCACTAACCCTATCATTTTTATCTATTACTGGCAAGGTATCTCCCGAAGACACCCAACAATGCCTGCCCCTGCACAAGATCTCGCAGGATGTACCCGGCGAATTCCAGAGTGCCGCAAGCAGGCCAAAGCATCCGGTGCAAATCTCCAAAGCTTACAGCTGGCCTAATGCTGCTACTCGCAGCCACGCTATCTATCACAGACCCCTACATTTGAAAGCGCAGGATGAAGCTCAGCAGGGGAGATCTTGGTTTCACGGTCCCGTAGGAAACACAGTATATGACCGCTCACCAGATAAAAGTATGACGTCTGAGGTGTTTGTGGTCGTACAGGTGGCTGAAGTGAGAGGACTATCCCAGTTAGTGCCACAGCATCTTTATCTGATTGCTCATTCAGCTTTGCCTATGGAGCCTCAGATGATGAATAGAGTTGCGAGCAGATGGCCGTTGCAGATCTCCCAGAGAAAATCTCCAGCCCTGCAATCTGGTGAAGGGTGAAGAATTCCTCCTTTCTGTTTACCTTGTCACTACATTCTCAACCAGGTTAAAAATACATTTCCAAAGAGACTGTGAATGACAATGGTCACCCTACCTTAGATCTGTAAAACTGACTTACTGGTGTCTTTCTCACCTAAAATCTTATTTTATTTACATGGTTCAAATTTTTTGTTTCCTTTTTTCTCCTGGTTTTTATACTGTTAGTTATGTATGTTAACTCTGAGGAGTCTGATTGGTTACCTTCCCTTTTAGCTAAAGTTACTTGTCTCAAACTTGTCTTGCAAGGGCAGATGGACATAGTCAGGTTCTCCATATTATACCTATGTGCTCTCACTCTGTATTTTGATGTTCCTCATAGTTACCGTTCAACCATATTTTATGAAGAGTCCAATTACAGCTTTTTGCCATCCTAGATGCCAATTAAATACCTAAATAGACATATCTGGGTTAACCATCTTTAGAAATTCAAGTGCTTACTCCCATGTGTACTGACAAATACAATATACCTGTCTACCTGTCATGCTAATATGACTCCCCCTCAAAGTTTCCCACATGTTATGAGTATAGACCGCTATCATAATGGTTTCCCAAATGTTATATATACCAAGGTGCCAAAATGGTTGACAATGTTCTTACATTATAAATATGCTTGGATGTCTGTTGATGACTGAGAAAGCTACTTAGCCAATATTTCCATGCTTCTAGCATTAATCTTTATATTTAGACCCATATAATAGTAACCCATTTGTACTCACTAATAGAACTGAGAATATGCACTATTTCACTTAGCAGTCATATGGAAAATACTAGTGATGTCACTAAATAAGTTGTCATTGTCAGCATACTACATGATGAGGGGTCTCTCAACAATTGAGAAAGCTAATTGGACATTAATATTCAGCACTTAAAATTATTTTTTATCTATATTCACACTATTATAGAAGTAACCCACCTATGCCAACTATGAAGCCCAAGAACATACAATATATTACCTAGCAGATTGACTCCAGACTATGCCAAACAGTTAATCTCGTTTAACTATAATGCAGTGTGCTTTGTCTCTTTTCATGCTTTAGACCACTTTAAGACTAGGTAGCAGTCTACTTTTAATATATCTTATCCAAAGGTTGCAGTGAGGTCTACATGCAATTGAATACATCATTTGAAATTAACACCTTACTGTCTTGTTAGTACTATTATATAGCACCAGGAGCTGGTGTTTGCACTGTGGGTATTTGCGGATGTTTTGCCTCACTTTTCAATTCTGTTAATTATAGTGAAGAGTCACTTGTGCACATTTTATTTTAGGCTACTGTTAGGTCTTGTGTATTGTGTTTTCCTCCCCTCTGGTAACAGTTATGTGTGTTTATTGATTTACCTTCCCTGTTCCTGGGTGTTGGGCCCGCACCTGGGGGTAGGGAGAAATGTATTTTTTATTTCTTTCACTCAGAGGTGAGGTATTCAAATGTTTCCCTAGGTGTCCTTGCAGTGCCCTACCTACATTTTGCCCTCCACTTGTTTAGCCTACTGAATACACTATCCCTCACTACAAAATTGAAGACACATGATTATGTTGAATGTTGCCTTTATTCTGTTCACCCCGCTCACCCTCTATCTTGTTCTTGCCCAACAGTGGTCTGGGTAATAGTATAAATTACACTGCAATGTCCTTCCCCTATGTGTCATTGTGGGCCGCATTCATGATTTGTGGCTGTAGCCACTGCTATGCTGGGACGTGTAGCTTCCTTTTTAGGCACTTGAATTACTTCTTATTGCCGGCTGGACCTGCACCAATGCCATGATGTATAGTCTTTCCCCCAAAAAAGGGGGTTAAATAAACTAGCGCTTAAGAGTTAATATCCCTTGCCTTATTCTCCTACTATCTACTTCCCAGATAGAAAGGTGTATAAAGTGAAAAAGTTTTGGAGATTAGGCGCTTAATCTGCAAAAGGGATAAAGGTGTGTATGGAATATGTAGAAAAAACTGGACCTTGGACAGAATAAGTGAAAAATTCTTCTACAATTTATTTTCAAAATAAAAACATAATAATATCAAGATAAAATAAATCACAATCCCTAAGTGTTGCAACACTATATCAATCAATTCATAAAATTTCTAAAATTCAGATATACATTTGTTTCATACACAAATAAAAGGATTTATCTGCTCTTTTGTATCCTTTGTTCAAAGATTTTAGATAGAATGTATTCTTTTATTTCAACACAATTAATAATATTTGTCTCTATTTGATATTTTATATCTATAGTTCATCAACTTTAAAATTACAAATATGTAGCAAAAACTAACAATTAGTTAAAACAATTTAAATGCAAGACTGATTATAAATGGTGTCCCCACAATGGCTGTTTACTTATATTGGTTGTAATTTTGTGTATCTAAAAAGTTCATCAAAGCATTTGTAAGTAATTGGAGATAAATTACTGAGGGCTGTGTTCTTTATCCTTATATTTATGTTGTGATATATTACAGTTTCACAGTTACCTCAAACTGAGGACACATAGGAACCGCCGGGAAGCCGTGAGTAGTAACAGCTCACAAGAGAGGGTAAGAAAATCACCCCTAAACACTGTTTGGAACATTCCTTTTCTACAAATTAAGCTCACTGAGGATACAAAGAGGTAACTGTGAAACTGTAATATATCACAACATAAATATAAGGATAAAGAACACAGCCCTCAGTAATTTATCTCTAATTACTTACAATGCTTTGATGAACTTTTTAGATACACAAAATTACAACCAATATAAGTAAACAGCCATTGTGGGGACACCATTTATAATCAGTCTTGCATTTAAATTGTTTTAACTAAATGTTAGTTTTTGCTACATATTTGTAATTTTAAAGTTGATGAAATATAGATATAAAATATTGAATAGAGACAAATATTATTAATTGTGTTGAAATAAAAGAATACATTCTATCTAAAATCTTTGAACAAAGGATACGAAAGAGCAGATAAATCCTTTTATTTGTGTATGAAACAAATGTATATCTGAATTTTAGAAATTTTATGAATTGATTGATATAGTGTTGCAACACTTAGGGATTGTGATTTATTTTATCTTGATATTATCATGTTTTTATTTTGAAAATAAATTGTAGAAGAATTTTTCACTTATTCTGTCCAAGGTCCAGTTTTTTCTACATATTTAGCTAACGACTTCCATACACACCTTTATCCCTTTTGCAGATTAAGCGCCTAATCTCCAAAACTTTTTCACTTTATAGTCTTTCCCCTCCAGATATCATAATTGAACTGCATAATCCTTGTATCTATTACTTTAGGTCCTCAGACTCTACTATGTTAGGTATACCATCAATCCACGTGCAATCAGCCCATCCATATGGACAAGGCGCTTTACTTCCTTGCAGTTGGTTCACCAAGAGCCAGGAAGCCGTAGCTTATATTGCCTCTTTAAGGATACACGATTCTCTGATATATCTTGCTTACTATACTTAAATTACCACCTCCTCCCCCCCTCATATAATGTACCTCCTAATTTAGGAGGGTTAACTTTGCGGTTTATCTTGTCTATACCGCACCCCAACGACTCTCTCCATACGTACATCTTGCAGTACAACATAGGATTGACCATATTTCCCTTTTACAGCTTGGCAAGATTGTCTAACATTTTTTATTACCAGCTTTATTGCAGTCTTTGAATCCATCGCAGCATATCTACATGTTTTCTCATATCACTTATACACAGAAAATAATCCCTCCTTTATAGCATTTCAATCTTTTTTAGGGTCCATGAGTGGCCCCACCTGTTACTGGGGGACGTTACACTTATTACAAAAAGAGGTTCTACTTTTATAATGTACTAAAACATTTCTGCTGTTCTACACTTCTTATTGTTAAGATAACTTTGCCTGGGAACAATCGGGAAACTGTCATTTCTACTTTGATGTACATAAGCATATTAGTGTACTTGTTGAAAACCTCAATAAAAATTTATTTAAAAAAAAAAAAAAGAAAGAAAGCAGCTGTTTTAATTAAATTCTTACCTTTGTTTTTTTTTACAGCCAGAGCAGCTCCCCCCACCCGGAGATCCTCTCTTCACACGTCATCAATGACTAATCCAGCTTCCTCCAATTACGGCTTTCCCCCCCAGGGGATTCATTGCCTGAGGCCATGCCGTGATTGGAGGAAGCCGGATTAGTCATTGATAACGTGTGAAGAGAGGATATCCGGCTGGGGAAAGCTGCTCTGGCTGTGAAAAAAATAAAGGTACGTTTTTTAGCAAAACGGCTGCTTTCTAAACTTTGATGAATGAAAGTACCCCTGTTTTTAATAGCATTTTTAAAAACTGGGGGCACGATCCGATATACGGCGTAGTTTTCGGCGCAAGCGAGGGAACCCGCGCCGGCCGTAATTTCACCTCGCACATCGGGCTATCCAATATACAGCGCCGTCAGATGCTAAAGTAGCATAAGTAGGACAAACTGGCGTTGTTCAGAAAAGTGCACAAATACCCATTTTAGTCGTCGCAAGTACTTATGCCGGTCTTTTGTTCACGTAAAGTCTCAATAAAGTGTAGTTTTATGCAAATTTGGCTAAGACTCGTAAAAATTACCCGATTCTCCATCTAAAACTGTGCAACGTAATTACGCTATTCAAAAGTCATATATAAACCCATGCGCAGCCGCCATTTTCTTTAGTGTGTTTGGATGGTTCGTTGAGCTACAGCACACTACAGTGAGTTGAGGATTAGTAAGAGTAGTGAGAGAGGCGCAGCATAATAGTTGGGAGAGAAAAAAGGAGGCGCCACAATAGTGTGAGATCGTAGGTATAAGGGACCCCCACAAAACGATACAGGATCACTTACTAGATTATGAGCACTTGAGAAGTGCCACAGGTGCAGGCTGAACTATTGAAAGCTGTCCAGCGAGCTTATCCTCACGATCCAATAGCCAAAGGGTAAAATTCAGATTCCCCCACATGTACTGGGGTCGGAGATGAGCCAAGTATTGATATGGATTCCCACTCGGGGCAAAAATACAGCTCATATAGAGCTAAAAGCTGGTTAAAAGTCAGAACAGCTAATAAAAGCAAAGGTAAAAACAAGCGTGATGACAGATAGGTTAAAATATAACATATAAGTTTATTAAAACCTAATACACTACGCGTTTCCCGGTCACAACAACCGTTTCATCAGGTGTATAAAACTAACAGTCATCACACTATTTAAAACAAATCTCGGCGTTCACAAAAATTCCAATGCGCATGCCCATTAAAGCTGTTAACCAATGAGATGTGAATCTGAGCCGGCAAACATTTTGATAGGACAAAACAAGAGGCGTGTGATACCCGCCCCTACTACGAGTGTTACCTGTCACTCAAATGGCGTCACTGGAAAGCACGGCTACGATCAATAACTAAAATACGCCGTCATTGCAAAAAAACAATAATAAAAGGCACTACTCAGTTAATAAACTAGGTGTTTACTACAAGGATAAAATCCCCGTAAACTACCCCAAACGAGGCACAAATAATTCCTCTACTGGAATAGTTCTATTTCGTGAGCAATATTACAAACGGTGGAGCAGTATATATTTTACTATCACGTATGGTAATGATAAATATATCAATAATAAATTCCTAATAGCATAAAACTAAATACATATATAGTACAATTGGGTCCACAGGGTGAAATCCTAGCCCTATATTCAATGGTAAATATAAAGTATATTATAGCCAAGAGATACAAGGTAACACCCCATAGTAATGTGTATTACAATGTGAAATAAGTGTCGCTCAATGGATACAATATAAAATATAAAATATAAAAAAAAGATGAAGTTAAAAGACTATGCCAGCTCAGGGATCATCTGATAAGTCACAACTTCATGCACATATGTAGTTATACTATAACGTTTAAACGCATAAATATACACATAAACACATAAAAATATAAAAATACAAAAAATTCACATAAAAACAATTGTCGAATGAATCAGATCAGAATATATAATGGTAACTCAATATAATTCAATTAAAAGCTGCCATGTCGATGTTTTCATTTAGACCGTGGGGTTTCAAAGTTTTTAATTTCCATATCCAATAGGTCTCTCTTTGTCGCAAGTGTATAAACCTATTTCTACCCCATTTGGGAGCTACATGTTCTATAGGGAGAATACTATATATATCGCTTTCTCCCGGATGGCAATTGCCCTTATGGCGAGGAACACTATGATTTACCAATTCTTTCTTTACATTTCTCGTGTGTTCCCCCCATCTTTTTTTGATGGGTCTTGAGGTTCTCCCAACATACTGAACCCCACATTTGCATTGTAGCAAATATACCACAAATGTTGAATCACACGTGAAATGTGAAGAAACACTAAATTTTTCATTGGTGACAGAGGACTTAAATTCAGTAACACTCCCCATCGTATAGCTACAAAGGCCACAATTATTTTTCCCACATTTAAAAAAACCTATCTTAGTGTTTAAAAAAGAATTAGTATTAGATTTATTCACCATCCTATTTGTGCGCTTTTTCATTAAGATCTTACTTGGTGCCAACTTATTTTTAAGTGTCTGTGCTCTTCTAAAGGTACATATAGGGGTATCATCCAATATTTGTTTCAAAACTGGATCATTTTTTAAAATGAACCAGTATTTCTGTAAAATATTCTTGATTAAATGATGATTATTATTATACCTAGTAATGAATCGAGGATGATTATTAATTTTGGAATTATAAAGTAACCTTTCCTCTTCCGTGTTTTTTCATATTTGTCCTTTTTCTTAGAATTAAACAAATCCGATCTTACTTTATTTCTAGCTTTTTGATAGCCTAATTCTATAAGTTTTGGTGGATACTCTCTTGCAAGAAACCTCTCTTTTAATATTTGTGATTGTTCATCAAACACAGACATCTCAGTACAATTTCTGCGTATTCTGCAGAATTGATTGAATGGAATATTTTCTTTCCACGGTTTGTAATGATTACTTTTAAAATTCAAATAACTGTTTGTATCCACAGTTTTGAAAAATGTCTTGGTTAAGATGGACCCTTTTGGATCCCAATATAATATAAGATCCAAAAATTCAATTTGTTCCTTTGAAATATTAGAGGTAAATGTTAAGCCCATATTGTTGGTGTTTAGGGATTTTACAAATTCCTTTGCCTTAGACTCTGTTCCATCCCATATAAAGAGCAAATCATCAATAAAGCGGCCATAGAAGACCAGGTTCGCCCTCGCTGGGGAATTATAGATATACTCCTCTTCAAAGGACCCCATAAACAAGTTAGCGAAGCTGGGGGCGAACCTGGTCCCCATGGCCGTGCCCTTTATTTGTAGGAAAAACTGCTCCTGAAACACAAAATAATTGTGCTTAAGCACAAAGGAGATGGCATCCAAAAGGAAAATTTTCTGCTGTTCGGGTAAATAAATATCTCTAGATAAAAATTTATCAATAGAGTTAATCCCTAACTCGTGCGCTATATTTGAATAGAGTGCTGACACATCACATGTCATCCAAACTAAATTTTTTATATCTAGATTTTTTAGTTTCGATAGTTTATTTATTAAATCGGGTGTGTCTTTTATATAGGATGGTAAACACTTTACTTCTTTTTTTAAAAACGAATCTATGTATTCGGATAGATTACACGTGAGATTCCCGATATAATCGGGCGACCGGGAGGATTATTTTTACATTTATGAATCTTGGGGAGGTGGTAATAGTATGCAAGACTAGGGGTACCAGGGTTTAAAAATTCTTTTTCTTTCTTAGTGAGGATCCCTTTATAGTATCCATCATCTATAAGTTTAACCAAACCAATCATATATTTCTTGGTAGGGTTAAAAGTCAATCTCTTGTAATACTCAGGATTGAATAAGATACGATTAGCTTCCCCTACATAGTCACCCCAGTCCTGCAATACTATTCCACCTCCCTTGTCGGCCTGTCTAATCACTAGGGACTGATCTTTAGCTAACTTGGATAAGGCTCTTATTTCATAGATATTCAAATTTGAGTGACAGGTAACACTCGTAGTAGGGGCGGGTATCACACGCCTCTTGTTTTGTCCTATCAAAATGTTTGCCGGCTCAGATTCACATCTCATTGGTTAACAGCTTTAATGGGCATGCGCATTGGAATTTTTGTGAACGCCGAGATTTGTTTTAAATAGTGTGATGACTGTTAGTTTTATACACCTGATGAAACGGTTGTTGTGACCGGGAAACGCGTAGTGTATTAGGTTTTAATAAACTTATATGTTATATTTTAACCTATCTGTCATCACGCTTGTTTTTACCTTTGCTTTTATTAGCTGTTCTGACTTTTAACCAGCTTTTAGCTCTATATGAGCTGTATTTTTGCCCCGAGTGGGAATCCATATCAATACTTGGCTCATCTCCGACCCCAGTACATGTGGGGGAATCTGAATTTTACCCTTTGGCTATTGGATCGTGAGGATAAGCTCGCTGGACAGCTTTCAATAGTTCAGCCTGCACCTGTGGCACTTCTCAAGTGCTCATAATCTAGTAAGTGATCCTGTATCGTTTTGTGGGGGTCCCTTATACCTACGATCTCACACTATTGTGGCGCCTCCTTTTTTCTCTCCCTTCTATCTGCAGATCGTCGCTGGTGCCATCAGCCTTGGAAGGAGTGTTTGCTGCCGCATACCCGCTAATTAGTGGACATCCGGAGGAAAGAATCTCCATTACATGAACTGTGTATAAGGACTATACGTATACTCTATAGTACCTGGGTACCTTATTGCATGTATCCTGTATTGCTATGCAATATCTTCACCAATATGTGTCTTTAATATCACTTGTTACTATTGTGTGTTTTTAATATCACTCGCATTGATAGTTACTTGGTCTTAGCAACATTGTGTTTGTTGTTGGAGGTAGATTGATATCGTTCTCTCTATTAGAAGGACACAATATATATCACTTTTTGGCACTGTATTTTACGCTAATTTGCGTTCACATATATCATATCGTTTTTTATATTTATTGTTTCTATATATATATATATCCAATACCAGTTTTCTATCACACAAAAAGTATAGTTGTGAATTTATATCACGCACATCTCAAATTCCTTGTCCTTTGTTGAAGAGGGTACTAAGGATACTGAGATATATAAAAATTTCTATATGTCCTTTTTTTGTATGCACTTTATTTGTGTGCACCATATCTAGGCGCCTTCACTTTTCTATATTACTTTTTGTTTGCAGCATAATAGTTAGTTAAGTCGGATTGTTGTTTGGGTAAGCTTGTACATTTACTTACACTTATTTTCACATATTTTCACATATTGCATACATACATATACAAAATACACAACACTTTTTTTTTTCTAACACCTCACACATTTTATTTCAATTTTACAGTGTTATAGGCTGAGTGTTTGTTTGTGATTGTGTTTGACTGAACTGGGAGTGAGTGTGAGTGTGTGAGTGTGTGTAGTTTGAGGATGGCAGGGAGAGGTAGGGCGGAGGGGAGCGGAGTTGCAGGGAGAGGAGTATTATAGAGGACAGGAGGAGCAGCGGGGTCCCCGTCAGGGAGTTAGTGGAGTGGGGAGATGATGGGAGGGGACCAGGCACACTTAGAAGAGGGTTGCAGTTATATGAAAATTGGTGTATACTGTCCCTTTAATATTCTTTTCATTTCTAATCAGGGGAATATGTTGCTTCTATGTAGGTATGTGAAAATCCCTTTGAAAACCCTGCAAAAGCTGGTTTCTTATTGGTTTTTAGCATTCATATCTCTGGTTAACTTTCTAAATGTCTCCCAATTGTCCCAAATTTAAGTGTGGTGTTTGTATTAATAAAATAAAAAATAAAAAAACTGCACAAAGGGTTAAAGTGTGTGTGTGTGGGGGGTGTCAGGCCTCTGATTCATTTTAAAAAAGTGCCCCAATTGGCTCCAAACTTTAGTGTGAGGTTGTGTTTTACTAAAAAAAGAAAAATGGTACTAAAAAATGCCTTTACATTGTGGTCTATGGGGACTTTGTTATTTCTGTAAAAAAATATGTATATGCTTATATACATATATATGTATAAGTTAATATGGGTATATACACACATTAACATGTAAATATATATATGCATATATTTATATAACAAGTAAAAAGTCAAACACTGGTGGTCTAAGCTAAGGTGGTCTAAGCTCCAGCCCGTTCATAAGCACATCTTTGGATTACGTGTGCAGAACACTCCGTTCAATATTATATATATAGGAAATTCAACAGTGACAAACACAACCAAGGCTGTGAGCCTATTGGTTAATTGTAAAACACATGTGACCTGTATTCATATAGCTACAGATACCAAAGTTGCTTAACCCTATGTGTACTTGATCCCTTGAAATCGTGTGACACGATTTCAAGGGATTAAGTACACTGAGGACCCCAGAGGCATGTGGACATGGGAACGGAGCCCATAAAAGCTTACCCAGATGATCGGTGAGGAACTGGTCGGCTGGTGGGTAAGCTGAGAAGGTGCCATCTACTGGGGAGTCCGTTTTCAAAAGTGTTGTTTATTCTTCATGTCCAGCCTTGCCTAAATGAAGTTAACATCTGTTATTTAAAATCAAAGCTGAGGCTGATTTTAAATAACAGATGTTTACTTCATTTAGGCACGTCTATGATTAAGGCTACCAAGCCTTAAACATGTCAGGCGTGTTCTGGCTGTTGTTCCTTTGTGTTTTTAAATGTGACCAATACAGAAGATTTGTTTTAAATGTCCTGGAGGGTGCCGGTATCCTTTTGTTTGAACTATATATTTATATACATATGATATATATTTACTTTTGCTGCCCATCGATGTACGACTTACTCCCTTTGCTGCGCTAGTTCTCATGTTGTGTCTGACGGCATGAGAATGAGGCTCCCATTTGAACCTCTATTGAGTGCATAGCTTCCTAGCAATGCGAAGGTGAAGATCGCAGTGCAAGCTCTTTAAAATACCAGCGCACAATTGCGTGCGCTGGTATTACGAGTGGAGCGCAAATATCAAACTTGCAAAAGCGCAATTTTGCACTCAACAAACTCATAATCTGACCCATAGAGTATAGGCTCTGACCATAGTACATGTGTTTCCTAAACATTCATTACATTTTGTATTTTCTATAGCCACTATCTCATTGAGGAGAATTGTAAATTATATGTATTTTCTATTAAATCTTCCAAACGTTGATCTCTTCTGGTTTATCATAGTTTAATTCTTCTAGTGCGCATATAATTAAGAAGCATTTACTTTGTAAACTGATGCACAGGACAATTATAAACTTACCATTGTCAAGTGAATTGTGATCAGAGCGTCTGGGTCAGTCTAATTACTAAATATGCTGATATAATAATGGGATAACTGCAAATCCTGAGAAACATTTTGTGTGAGAAGGTGCAGGACTATTCATATTAAGTGACTGGTATGTCTGTCTTACCTCTTCAGTTTTACTACATATGCAAATATGAATGATTTCCATCTCCTAGAGCTCTGACTTATTACCTCATATGCAAATCTGTATGATTTCACCCCATAGCCCATTCCCTAATGCTTAAAGTGTTCTTTAGACTGTATCTCATCACTCATCTGCAGTCAGATCTAAATGCTTTTCCTTTTTTGCAGCCCGTCTCCAACAGTTCCCTCACTACCCATGTATATTTGCATTTCCCAAAAACCATTCAAGCCTGTCATTTAATCTAAAAATATGTTACTCAAATCAACATTTCACTTCTGTCTTTTTTTTAAATTGAACAGTACCTGAAAAGAAACCTGTTTTATTTCAAGAATTTAGCCAGCAGCCATTTCATAAGAGTATTCACAATAAGTAGAAATTTAAAAATATATTTTAATTAGTACAAAAACATATTGGGCTAGATTATGAGTGAAGCTCCAATTAACACTACCTCTTCAGCGTTAATTGCCCTAGAAGTAAGATTTTTGCGCTCGTCAGGCTGCGCGCATATTACGAGTTGAAAGTATACTGTTTTCAATCTATCAAAAATCTGAAGTTAGAATACCGCGTGCACGTTCACGTATTCCCCCATAGAAGTCAATGGAGAAAAAAAAGTCTCAAATACGATCGCATATACTGATGTGGGCTACACCAAGATGAAAATATGAATATTTCACATTCTAATGTTCTTTACATAACAGAATATGTTCTATGTATTTATAAATAAATATGTATATATATATATATATATATATATATATATGATGGTATTTTGGTACAATATATATTTTTTACGTATGTATATATTATATAATTAAATATAGGTATAGATATATGCAGATATATATAGGAATATCAGTTTAAAAATACATAGAACATATTCTGCTATGTGCAGAACATTGGAATGTGAAATATTTACAGTAAATACATAGATAAACCCTTATTAAATATGAATATTGCATAAATATGATTTTACATGTTTTCATCTACTTAACGGCAAAGGGCTCCAAACCACTTATATATATGTATGTATGTATGTATGACCAATGGGAGGAAGTACTCAACTGGTAATAATACTGTATTTGTTTAAACAGCTTTCACTTTACATTTTATAAGACAAACACAAATATTCAACATGAATATATTGTTTATGATTATAAGTAATAAGACTAATTTTGAGTGCAGTGTTCTTTAAATCAATGATCACTCAATACAAACATGTTTCAATGTCTTGGACATCTTGGGCGAAATTTAAAGAGACAGTAAAGTCAGAATTAAATTTTCAGGATTAAGATAGAGCATACAATTATAATCAACTTTCCAATTTACTTCTATAATGAAATTTGCTTTGTTCTCTTGGTATCTTTTGTTAAAAAATAAACCTAGGAGCAGCAATGCACTACTGGGCGCTAACTGAACATATTTGTGAGCCAATGGCAAGAGGCATATATGTGTGCAGCCACCAATCACCTTCTAGATCCCAGAAGTGCATTCCTGAGCCTACCTATGTATGCCTTTCAACAAAGGATAACAATAGAATGAAGCAAAATTGATAAAAGGAGTAAATTGGAAAGTTGTTTAGAAGTACACACTTTATCTAACCCATGATAGTTACATTTTTATTTGTATTGTCCCTTTATATAATACACTCACAATTAAACACACAAAAAAACAAACTTAAAAAGGGACATTTAATAAATTGCACAGTTAGTACATATCACATGTTCCAGTCTAATCCACAATTTGTAGAGGAAAATAGCATATATATTTTTCACTAAGCATAGCTACAGATTTTCTGGACAATTACTGTTTGAATTTAGTGTTTCTTAAATCCACAACCATATTTTTGCTGTTTTTTTTCACCCCTTTAGATTGACTAAGAATCTAAAAAGCTCCCAGGTGAAACAAATCTTTCCATTTTCGTTATCATGGTATTGAGCTGATTCACTAAAGTGTGAAGTAAGGCTCCAAATCAATTTGAAAGATTTGTTTCCCTGCATGGAACTAGTCCTGCTAGTTCCACATAGTGTGCTACACAAGAAACTTAAAACACCAATTTATTAGGTATTCATTTTTCAACCTCACCCTGCAGTGGGAACATTAAACTGCTGGGCACAACTATAATACGAGACAAATGCAGGTAAGGCAGCGAGTCATACAAAGCGCAAGTAGAAAAAAATCAGCTTTAATTGAACATGGATACAAAATTTAAAAGCAGCAATGAACAGAGGTAAAGTGACTAACGCGTTTCGGCTGCCGGGCCTTACTCATAGACATATTTTCTGGATTACCTACATAACATTTAAATAGCATGTAAAACACTATAATTGGATGCTGCAAATTAATAACATAATTGACTATATGGACAGACTTTCTCAAACCCTATGTAGTATATATAATGACTCATTCGTGATTATACAAGTCACTCTATTTAAGCTATAATATGAGCTAGGATTGCAGGATAAGTTATGTCAAAACAATCAATGTTCACCATGTAAGGAGACACAGACTTTATGATTTAATAGGTTTTAGGTCATTATAAAAGGGACTAATAAGCAGTTATTGCACCAGATATAATTCATGTCGATTGATATAAGGAGATACAAACAGCATAATTTAAAGGGTTTCAAATCATTCTAAAAAGGAGCTAATATGTATTTATTATACCAAAATATAGTTACTGTCCACTACAGATAATAGCAATATACATTATTTACGTTACCAGAAGTTTATTATATCACCATCAATATTAAGTACCTTGGGTCTCCTGGTCCGTAACAGGAAGATCGAAAATGCTTCTCTATATAATAACATATTAACTCTGTCTTAACCCCTTGGTTTAGGACGTACGGTTCCCATAACCTGCCCACTGAAGGTGGTGACATCTTGATTGTGGCAATAAATAAAATGCCTGGCCAGATCCGAACATTCCCTTCCATTATTAATATTGTTTAAATGCTCCCTAATTTGGGTCCCTCTTTCCCTGGATGAGCAGCCTGTATACTGGACCTGACAATGTGTGCATTCAATTAGATAAACCACAAATGTGCTGCGACAGTTAGTACAACAATCAAGTTCAAAAACCTTTTGTGTGCTCCTGGACTGGAATTGGGATCCCACTTTTGCGTAAGAACAAGATATACATTTCCCAAAGTGGCATTTAAAGTGTCCCTTTACTGTGAGCCAACTACTGGCCCCAGCCCTTTGTTTCTTTAGCATACTAGGTGCCACTATGTTTCCTATGGTGCAACCTCTCCTTGACACAAAGTTGCATCCCCTGGAAACATATTCCTTCAAGCCATCCTCTGCTGTAACTATTGGCAAATGTTTGGTTATAATACCACAGATGTCTTTAAATTAAGGACTAAATGTGGTTGCAAAGAAGGGTTTGCTAAAATCAAATTTTGCTTTACGGCAAGGACAAAGGTCACCAATAACTACAATACCACTGTTATACTCAGCATGCTATTGGTTTTCCTCCTATGCCAGAGACCCTGTTCAAATATGTTATCTTTTTTAACTCCTTACTGGTGCCAGTTTGTCAAGCTCCAGATCTTAATGCTGGGCGCCCATCTTGGATCTTAGGCCTTCATGCCCATGTGACAGAAGCTGTTCACACTTACGGATGTTGCTGGCTTTTTAGTAGCATTGTGCAACTCGAGTCAGTATGCACGATACAGAGCAGGGGCCTTACATTTTTATTATGTCTGCATTGCTCTATATTTTTCTTTTTGCCTTTCTTTGTATATACAAACTTTAAACTTTGTATAAAAACTGTAAAAATGTAAACCTTATACAGTAAGGGCTGGATCCTAATCATGTTGTATTTTTTTGTGACTAAACTAAATACCGATACAGCTGCCGGTACATCCATAATAATGACACATATGCCATTCAACATATTTTGTTTTGCCAGACTTTCTCAGGTTAAAGGGACATGAAACCCCAATTTTTAATTTTTTTTAAATTAATTTTTATTCGGTTTTAGAATTAAAAGTAACACTTGGGGACATGCAGGACCCCTGTTCAAACAGACACAAATAAAAGAATCGGACAAGCAATAGCTATCAAAACATTGATACATCATAAGTAAATTGCAGGGATTTGTGGTGAAAATAATTCACCTAGATTGAACCCTGATGGGGGCTCTGAATATGTGGGGGGGAGGTAATGCATATAAATTAAATTTAGTACTTCAAGAAGCAAAGTCAGTACTTGTTGCTTTAATATATATTAATGAATTTGACCGTATATATTGAGGAGCAGGTTCTGCAAACATACTAGTCAACAAAAGGAGTGAGTGTTTGCTTTAAAGAAAAGGCAAGACTATTAGGTAATGTCAGGGCTGGTTGTAAGAAAGGACTGCTTAGGAACTATATAGAACAATTCTATAGCTGATAGATAACCCTAAGGTACCATATGTGGGAGAAGTAACTAGAGGCTCATAGATCAAGGACTTTTTGTACTTCAGGAGGAGAAGAATATATTCCAGTGATACATAATGTCATGTCAATCTCTCAATATTCTAGGAATATAATCTAAAACAGCAAGACATAGGAGCATGAAAGAGGAGATAACATAGATTGAAAGGTCACTAAAGGGTCTTAGGATGAACAGCTGGCACCCACTGTACCTGGCACCCACTGTACCTAGCACACACTGTACCTAGCACACACTGTACCTAGCACACACACTTTGCCTAGCACTCAATGAGCCTAGCACAGACTGAACCTAGCGCATACACTGTATCTGGCACACGCACTGTACCTGGCACATGCCCTGTACCTAGCACACCCCCTGTGCTTAACACATACACTGTACCTCGCACACGCACTGTACCTAGCACACGCACTGCACCTAGCACACGCACTGTACCTAGCACATGCACTGTACCCAAAACTTCCTGTACCTTGCACACCCTGTACCCAGCACACACACTGTACCTATCACACGCACTGTACCTAGTACACCCTGTACCTAGCACACACACTGTACCTAGCACACACTGTACCTAGCACACACACTGTACCTAGCACACACACTGTACCTAGCACACACCGTACCTAGCACACACTGTACCTAACATACACACTGTACCTAGCACACACTGTACCTAGCCCACGCACTGTACCTAGCACACACTGAATTTAGCAGATGCACTGTACCTAGCGCACACACTGTACCTAGCATACACACTGTACCTAGCACGCACTGTACCTAGCACCTGCTCTGTACCTAGCACCCGCACTGTACCTAGCACACACACTGTACCTAGCACACACACTGGACCTAGAGAGTCCCGGCGCCTGTAAACAGTCGTGATGTCACGACCAATAGATGAGCTTGAAATTTGGAACATATTCCGACGATCGGCTTACATGATCGCAATACAATTGGGCACATCTAAATAAATAAATAAAGTCTAATAGTGTAAACGTCAAATTGGGCGATTATTGACATAGGGGATAATATTATTAGTAACATAACCAACCGGAAGTGACATCACGATCCTCCGGAGGCGAGGTAAAATAGAAATGTTTTTTATGTTTTCAAATGTTTTAATTGGTGTATTTGTATCTTTCATATTGTGGTTATCATATGAAAATGACCTACATGAAAATTAGTTGATTAATATGTATATAGATACTTAAGAACATTGCAAAAACCGGAAGTTCCATGATAGTGGAGATCCGGTCAGATTTTACCTTCTGCTTTATAAGGCCACCAGTTACACTTCACAAACCAGTCTTGATAAAGGCCTAGCACCGACCGAAACGCGTAGACATCAGCAGTGGTAAGCCTTGTTTTATTGCTACTATTATTTGAAAACCATCTACACTATATATTACTCTTTCACAGGAGGATCATCGTCATTTGTTATTGGGAATTTTTCTTGTTACTGCATCTTTAAGGAACACTGTGATATAGTTTTGTGAACATTGAGACACTCACGCATTGTTTTTAGGAAAAGCACAGTATTTTTTATTTTTTTTTTTATTTTGGTCTTTTTTGAATGTATTTTTTGCACACACTCTTTTTGCATCATTGCATTGTTGTGACTCCGTTTTATTGTTTCTCATTGGACCCACTCATTGGATTATTATCATTTTTTCACCACCACTAAAGCATTTTTACCTATCACCACACCATCTTTGAAATTTTTTTGATCTTCACTATTTTTATCATCTTCACCATTTTTCTGATGGATCTTCATTAGACATAGAAGTCACTACTTATATAATTAGTATTGGAGTTCCATCACTTATATCTCCTTACTACCACTATCATCAAAGGGTTACCCTGAAGGTTTCATGGACTATTAGTTTCGTATTTTCGATAACTTTGTTTTTATTGATTACATTGTCACAACGATTACCATATGTTTTTTATTGTTTTTATCTACATCACTGTCATTTTAAAGTTTAGCATGGATCCATGATGTCGACTTGTATGTATTTAATAAATTTTATTTTAATATTAGAGTCCATTGGTAGTAGTACCTTTGCCTCCGCTAGGACAGGCGCCTGGGTTCATTTCAATTTATATCTATTTATCCTTTGGTGAGAGCTAGGTATCACCACACGTAGGCTATTGGGTACAATCAGTCGGCGCTCAAGTAGACCTCAGTCTCTTAACACATACACTGTACCTCGCACACGCACTGTACCTATCACACACACTGTGCCTAGCACACGCACTGCACCTAGAACACACACTGTACCTAGCACACGCACTGTACCCAACACTTCCTGTACCTTGCACACCCTGTACCCAGCACACACACTGTACCTAGCACACGCACTGTACCTAGCACACACACTGTACCTAGCACACACCGTACCTAGCACACACTGTACCTACAACACACACTGTACCTGGCACACACTGTACCTAGCACACGCACTGTACCTAGCACACACTGAACTTAGCACATGCACTGTACCTAGCACACACACTGTACCTAGCACACACACTGTACCTAGCATGCACTGTACCTAGCACCCGCACTGTACCTAGCACACACTGTACCTAGCACACACACTGTACCTAGCACACACTGTACCTAGCACAAACACTGTACCTAGCACACACTGTACCTAGCACATGCACTGTACCTAACACACCCTGTACCCAGCACATGCACTGTACCCAGCACATGCACTGTACTTATTACACCCTGAACCTAGCACACCCCGTACCTAGCACACACACTGTACCCAGCACACACACTGTGTCTAGCACACACACTGTACCTAGCACACACTGTGTCCAGCACACACTCTACCTAGCATACACTGTACCTAGCACACACTATACCTAGCACACACACAGTACCTAGCACATGCAATACCTAGCACACACAGTGCCTAGTACACGCAGTACTTAGCGCACACAGTACTTAGCACACACAGTATTTAGCACACGCAGTACCTAGCATACACAGTACCTAGCACAAACTGATCCTAACCCAAACGGTACCTAGCACACACTGGACCTAGCACAAACAGTACCCAACACACATTGAACCTAGCACACACTGAACCTAGCCCACAAAGAGAGCTGCGTCTAATGGAAAGTCATTACTGGGGTAATATGGACAAGTGGGTTTTTAGACGCTGGTTCCCAGACTTAGCTTCCTGAAAACACATGCTGCATTAGAGTATTCAAATAATAAAATACAATTGTGCTACACTCTATCAATAGCGTCATTTTATATAGAGGATACAGAGACTGTGCATGAGGCGATGTAGATAAATCACATTTAGTAAAATAGGCAAAAGAAGGTATCTTTACATATTTTGGGTGAAATCTGTGGGTAGGTTATTGTGTACTATATTGACATTATGTGGGGCAGTAGTTTTGCTATTGAAAGAATTATACATATGAGCATCTTTCAGAACTATTATATAAATATAAATCACACAGTAAAATACATGGTAAGCAATAGGACAACGGTCTAAATAGTCCACAAGTAGTGGATCCTGTATTAAGTGTTTCCCGAGGGCCCCCACAAGCCCCCATAAGAAACGCTGATATATAAAGGACCTTGTAAAACATGTTAGTACGCGCTCTATAGGTGCTACACAGTGTACCTTTACAAAACATAAATTTTCTTTATGATTTCATCATATAAGGACATGTGAACTGTCATCTGTGTGCCTGGTTTATGATTAAACCACCTATACAAAAGGGCGAACAGGATTGATCAAATCTATAGTGGGTAAATAAACAAGACAATAAAGGCCTAAATAACTTATTAAGAAATGTTCCATATGTAACTGTTAGCAACCACCGACACAGGAACTGTTTAATGGCAGAAGTATGTTATTCATGGGACTAAGGAACAACAGACATATCTTAGCAAATAATTTCAAAGTGTCCCACTAAGCATCTAGCTATATCTGAGAAGTTCTATTTACCAGGATCTTGCTTGTTTGGAGAAAGCTCTTCCGGTACCTAGATTGAAATGTTCATGTATAACTGTGTTGTGATCAGCCTGATGTAAATATCATCTCTATAAATGCCGTTAACTTTGTGGGTATATGTTCCTTATGATCGTTGCTAATAGTGGGAAGAGGAGTTGTATATTAGCCATTAGGAGTTGTATATATGTGCCAGTAGTACCAGCTAAGACCCCGGGCATGGCCTATGACTGTGCAGTAGTCGTTATTGAGGGGTACGCACTGAGACTCTATTAGTACCAAGTTCCCTGAAGTGGTAGGGAGAGATCCTTATCTAGATCAGGAGACTATCTCATGTTGTGTGACTCCGATTGGATACTTGGGCTAGTACCATGTGGGCTACCACCATGCAGCTAGGGTTAATTATTCAGGATCGGAGTTTAGATCTGAGCCTATGCCTGTACCGTTATATTTGTAATTATGGTGTCTGCGGGCTGTGGCATTTACTAGGCAATCCCTGGGTCCTCATAGCTCTGCGGGGTACGAGATCTGGCTGGTCCAGGCAAGCAAACACACAGGATCTGCACCGTGCCACTCTGTATCGTGCAGGAATTGTAAGTGCGACATAAGTGGCTACCGCACTGCACAGAGGCCCAACGGCTGTTCCCCGGTCTCTTCACTAACGATCCGTTCACTGGGGCTTCCATCTTCAGTCCGGGTGCACCCATGTAGTTGTAGGACAGAACACAAGAGTCACCAGTAGCTTGGGATGTTAATTTACCTCGGTATGACCAGTTCTAACCATGTCTTTTCTATTGGTTTTTTGCGTCATACGCCACATCTCTTCTTAGTGCTGAGATGGAGATGTATGCCTCCGGAGCGGAGCTCCAACCCTCCGGGGTGTGAGGCAGAGGATCTGTAGGACAGCGGCTTCAAGATCTCCGTTGTGCTCAATGCTGCACTACGGTGTCCAATGCTAGGCCTCTGCGTCGGATATCAGGGACAACTGCTAAGGTCTCAAATCGTCTGCCGATGTGTGTGGTAATTGGTCTCAGAATGTTGTAGGCTTCCAGGATCTACTTTTAGCAAATAGATTCTTATGACATTCAGCTTTATTTTTGATTATAGACACGGAGCTCCTGTATAGTGCGACCGCTTTGCTTAGTGGTTAGCTCCGCCCCCCAAACCCCAAATTTTCTTTCACGATTCAGATAGAGAATTCAATTTTACATAAAATTCCAATGTACTTCTATTATTTAATTTGCTTCCTTCTCTTGTTATCCTTTGTTGAAAGGTTTATCTAGGAAAGCTCAGGAGCAGCAAAGAACCTAGGTCATAGCTACTGATTGGTGGCTGCCTGTATATACTGATTGTCATTGGCTCACCCATGTGTTCAGTCAGCAATCAGTAGGGCATTGCTGCATATTCAACAAAGCATACCAAGAGAATGAAGAAAAATTGATAATAGGAGTAAATTAGAAAGTTTCTTAAAATTACATGTTCTATCTGAATCATTAAAGAAAAAATGTGGGTTTCATATCCCTTTAAGGTATCATTTTTGTTATAAAGATAAGAAGAAAAAATAGCTATTCTTGCACAATAAATTTTGGATGTTTTATTTTAAACACTACTTTGCTGAATATCTTTCTAACCCTCTGTGCCGTAGAGTTTAGTTCAGTAGCGCTGCAGGGGCTTCTTTTATCAGCTCATGAATATTAGTAGAAAGTATACAACAGATCATTCTTATCACCATCAATTTAAATTTTAAAAGCATTTACTTTAAAGGGAAAAAAAATAGTTTTCAACATTTTTAAATGCTGTTCTTTCATATACGTGAATTCTTTTGAGTACAAAGTCTCTTTAATTTTTCTAGCAAATTTTAGAGATCATTTTCTGCATTTTTTGTGTATCTTATTTAATTTACTATCCATAAATAAAATATTCAAAAGTATTCCCAGAATTTAAATCCGTTGTGATAGTGTAATCATTTATTGAGAATTGCTCTTTTCTAAGAAGCTTTCATGATCTTGATTCACAAAGTAAAGTAAATTATTAAAATGCCTTGATTTAAAAAAAATAAAAAATGCTGGAGTTTGATTAGATAAAATACATCATTCAGTATTTTCATATCTCATAAAAACCATCTCTTTCATGGAATATAAATTAGGTGGTATATATTAAAAAAAGAAAAATGTCCCTCAGAGGGATGCAGCATGTATCACACAGCAATTTGTATTACCAATCTGCTTAACCCTTTCACTGTTGGGCCATTTTCATACCTCTATGCTAGAGGTGCTTTTAGTTGTTTGGCCCTCGTTACATTTACACATAAGTTTTAACTTTTTTTTTCTGTGAGGTGCCCTAAACTAATAACTTTAGTTTGCAGAAATATAATAATTTGAGAAAATGTAACCATATTAAATGTACATTTGTCTGTCATTTGATGTGGTGTACATACACTGTAAAAAATGTCTGTGAAATTAACTTTAAAATGCTGTTAAATCATGACATCAAAATTGTGTAAATTGAAAAACAATAAAACTGTGTTAAATTTACAGAAATATTCTCAAAATATAAAAAATGCAATTGTAAATCCAGAACCAAACACAACTGTTAATTTTACAGTAAGAATATGTTAAAATAATCACATTTATTTGTAGAATACAATACAGTTAAAATTACAAGCTGACAGTGTTAAAATAATGTTTTTGTTAGGCAGATTTTCATATATATATATATATATATATATATATATATATATATATATATATATATATATATATATATATATATATATATATATATATATATATACAGAAATAAATTGTATTAAATTTAACAAATATATATGTTATATTTTACAGATAAGAATGTGTAAAAGTACAGTAAACTTATGTTAATAGAAAAGGGTTTCAAAATCCAGTCGTGTCTGTTTAGAATTGAGCAGGCATAACAATATATTAGTAAACTATAGTAAAACTATAATTGCAGACATCCCAACCTGCAAAAACTCATTTCAGGGAGGTGGCTTTATCCGCTACTGCGCCGATACCCCCCTCTCCCAGTTATATATTGAACACCTTGAAACCCTAAATAAGATAGAGACTTATCATTAAAGTAGCTTCCCACTAAAGTCAGATTAAAAAAAAGTCGCTTTATTGCAGAACCGCATACAACAAACCTATTTTCTAGTGATTGTACGCTTGTTGAATGCTTAAATATTTTAGAATACGAAGTTTAATTATGTGCAGTAAATAAGGTAGTATTTGTGTTTTTATTTTATTAGAATCAGTGGGGGCTTTTTGGTTACTGATGCATGCTTTGAGAGTTCTATAACGTATATACGTATACACTTTTCCGGATTCAGGCCACATTGGATAATGGTGCTTGGAGTTTCAGGGAGATTGCATTCCATTTGCTGGCATTATGGAGCCGCTATTACAATCAGGGAGACTCCCTTAACTTCAGGGAGAGTTGGGATGTCTGTAATAGAAGAAGGTCACTTTAAAAAAAAAATACATTACATATAAACTATTTAAAAGATGTAGTGTTTTTTTGTTATAAATGCAGCCTCCCATAAAGGAAGTGACAGAACAGGAAGTACAATAAGCTTTCTGTAGGGCTCAAGTCAGTGTTTCTTATCATCCTTGTTCATAGCTCTTCAGCTCCTGCTCTTTGCATAACCCAATAACTGTAAGCAGTAGATTACTTGCTAAATCTGTCCTACATTCTATTTACATTGATTATCCTGCATTCCTGACTATTTTTTTTCTTATGTCAGACTTATGTAGCATAAAGTTGCTGCACCATACCGCACATGTGCTTATTGTAATTCTATTCTATTCTTTTAGTATTTACAGTTTCTACAAGAGCTATCACAGCAATAAATGCAGTCTTTTCAAAGACAAAACCACTATTTCTGTCTGCCTTGTTTATAGCTGTATAGTTCCACAGTTACTGGAGTGAGGACACATTTTTTTAGTCATAATAATAATGCTGACTGACTGAGGGTTAATTATTTAGTCTGGTAGGTTTCATGATTACTGCTTAACTTTTTCAGCATTTCTAGAGCAGTGGATTTTGCGATCATCCATGTAAGGTAAAACGTATAAAACAGGCAATTTTGTTAGTTTGCTAAAATTGATTACCTTTTCTTTTTCCAAGCAAAACACATGAGACATTGAGGGGTTATGTGCTGCACTGTAGGGTTCATAGGAATGAACCCCATTGCTTTTTCAAAAGTGTTAGCGCTGGCTACAAGTGGACATTTTGTACATATTGAGCTTTTAAAGCTTATTTCTATTGTGTTCACAATATGCATGAACCCTCTGTTACAGCTAGAGACTTTGTTACAGATTTTAAATGTGTCATTTTGCTGTGTCAGCGCCAATTTCATACATTTCCTACATTGGTCTTTTTTCATTTTCTCTTGTATTTTTCTTCCTTTCTCTATTTTCTGTCCATTTGGACACAGATTCATGTTGCACAATGTTGTGTTTTTTTACTGTAATGTATGTTTTTATACAAAAAAAAATTCATTATTTTTTTTAGGTCGATCCTGCTATTTTTCAAGATGGTTAATGTTGTGTGTGAATCGAAACATTATACTTGACAACATGACGTGTCCACCCCCTGGGAATTCCCCCAGATTGGCCAGACATTCCGTCGGCTATTCCAGGGTGGAAGAAGCCGCTGATCGTGGTGTGATTATCAGAACAATGAGTATACTGGATGAAGTGTGGAGGACGTCGTCTGCACGGAACGGGGAAACCCGCTGACATTCCCCACATTTTGTCTACAGCAAAAGGGTTAATAATATTTAATTATTAATTTTAATTATTATTTAAATAACACTTTAAATATTAAATTAATAATAGCTTGAAACAATGTTTTATGATTGATGTGAAGTTTTTTGTTGTTGTTAATGAAGCTATTTTATTATTAATACAGCCACCTATTTTTCTTCTATTTCCCAAGGTGTTTTCTTTCCCATCAACCCAGAGAAGGGCACAAAAGTAGAGAAGACAAACAAATCCCGTTATCATGTGAACCCTAGAGTTCTTACCTTGATTCAGGAACTTTCAGATCATGAGTGGCGTGATGTCTGACTATGAACTTAATAGCAAAATAGAATTATCCAGGCACTCTATGTAGGTTAGATAGGTAGATTTATTTTGACAAACACGCAGCAATGTTTTGACTCTCAATGGAGTCTTTTTCCATTGGGAGTCAAAACGTTGCACCGTGTTTGTCCAAATAAATTTGTCTTTCTTACCTACATCTTTCTATTTTGCTATTGATATTTGGGGACCCTGCCAGTCCTGGACTTGGATGCACCTTGGAGGGTAGTGGAAGAGTGTGGTTCCTCCCTTGCTTTACTGTGAATATGGACTTAAGTCAGCAAGATTTGACATGTGCCACACTCATAGCTTGAAGATTTGTTTCAGTTCATTAGCTGCCTACTTCTTCAAGCTGAAGAACCAATAAAAGTTTTAAACAAAATCGTCAGAGTTTTATTGCTGTTATATTTCATGATTTGCATTCCTGTACATCAATTTGAAGAGCTTGTTTGAAGATACATTTGTTTAATTTATTCCTATAAGGAAATGCAGTAATCCTTTCAGATTGTTAAAAATTCTAACTTTTAGTGATAAAAATATAACCTATGACAACTTTTGGAGAAAAGTTTTTTCCTCTTTCTTGCCCGTTCATTCTCTATTTTTCTTTAAAGGGACATGCATCATGTAAAAACACCTATTGAGATAACTGTCTCATTCAGTAGTTTAATAACTGAATGAGACATCTGATTATTAAAACAAAAAAATTAAATAAAACAGTTTTTAAGCATATACTTTCCTGTCACCGGTTCCTCCCCCTGCTTCTCAGTCGCATTCCAGGAATGCATAAAGTGCACACCATGCATGTGAACCTCCCTGATACGCAAGAACCATCAGAAGATTCCCCTCTGATGGAGCTTGTGTGCACGTGCAGTGTACACTTTATGCATTCTGCGTAATGCGACTGAGATGCAGGGGGAGGGAATGGTGTCAGGTAAGTATACGCTATAAAAATTATTTTATTTATTTAATTTTAAAAATGAGACATCTGTCTCATTCAGTTATTAAACTACTGAATGAGAC